>NW_010143556.1:0-58873 GCF_000699245.1 Pterocles gutturalis
TGGTGCGAAGTCTCTGGGGTCGCCTCAGCCGCGGGTTTGGTGCTCACGGGCTCCTCGCCCTCGGCTGCTGGTGTGCTCTCTCAGGAAAGCCAACGCCGCACGACACTGCTTCATGAACTTGAGTTTCAGCCCTCTCCACCGAGGCCAAGCGAAAATGTGTATCGCAGGGGGATGTCTGGTTGCAGGCAGCGTTGGGTGTGCTGTGGAGGGGTGAGGAGCTGGCCTGCGCGGCGAGGGGCAGAGCTCGCAGCGGTGTGGGGAGCGGGTCTTGCCCTGCGTACCGAGAAGCTCGGACCCTGGAGTCTTCCAGACAGCAGGCTTGGGAGGCAGGTGGGAGAGGCTGGGTTGGCAAGTGGGAACGTGTGTGCAAGGGCACGGCTGCTCTGTGTCCTCTTGTACTGGGGGTTAGGTTTGTCAGGGAGCAGTCGGCGTTACTGCAGAAACTGTAACATCGAGTTAAAAAAAGGAGAAGGAGACTTGTCTGCTTTCCTGGAGGTTCCTTTGGAGTATTTTAGCCCTCACTTTGTTTTGTGGACAAGCTTTTCCTTTCCTTTCAGTTATTTGTCTTGACATGGAGGAAGGCTGATAGTTCAGAACTGGAGGACAAGCCAGCCAAGGGAAAGTTAAAACCACAGCTTATAGCCTCACATCATTAAGTAAAGTAAAAACTAAGAAAAGCCTCAGTGTAACCATTTACAGTTTCTAGTCAAGAGCTGCTGTTCAACCTTAAGTTTTAGCATCAATAATGCATCTCACTTCTGGTGTAATTCAGAGGAAAAAGTTGCATTAGGGGTTGAGGAGATGGATCTTGAGTTTCAGAACCGGAGGACAGGTTGTGTGAAAGCTCCTGCTTGCATTCATGAGGTGGAGATGATGGTGTTGAGTACTGTACCAGGGATCACCTGCTGACTGCATCCATCTGCCCCAGCAGCCAGGAGGGTCTCACTGCCCTAAAGTGTTTTCTTTGTGTTAGGAGCTTCAAAATAAATGTAAGTGTATGTGATTGTTTGGATGATGGGAAGTAGTTACTAAGGCCTCTTTATCTTTTTTTTTTTTCTTTTGTACACTGGTAGTTTTTATTGAGGACACCTGGAAAAAGCAGTAAGGTAAAAATTGACTTCAACTTAATTTTTAGTAGAACACCACCATAATTCTTCATTACCAAGATAAACCTTAGTTTATAGGCATGTCTGTCTGTATAACTGCCATTCTTGCACCTGTATGTACATGTGTGTTCTTTGAAAAATAATGTTTTTCCAACATACAGGAGCAAACTGTGCTGTGTTCTGGGCTTTGAAGAAATGTGCACGTTTCTTTGATGGCAACTGGATCTTTAGAATCCTGTAGTATTGCAACATGATTGTTTTCAATCACTCTGGTTTCAGGTTTGTTTGCAGGCTCTTGTAGCTTTGTGAATTTGCTCTGGCATCTTTTGAGACTAGAGTACAACTTTTAAGAAGAAGCTGCCTCACTGACTTTGAGATATTTGGGGTTTTTTTTAGTTTGTTTTTTTTTTCCAGTTAAGTTTCTGGGTGGGGTATCTGTAGCGTAAAGCCCTTTAAGACTTGGAAACTTGTTTGGTGCATGCTGGTGGCGAAAGTTACTTTTAAGAAGACTAATAGCAAAGCATTAAGCTATCTGTGCATGTGCTGTGCAAGCAGTAAATATTCCTGTATGACTTTGTACGTGTCCCTGAGTTCATTGCGTGTTGAAGTACTGTTGAGTACCGCAAAGTGCCATTTTAGTCTCAGATGCCCCTAGCTCCTCTGCAGCATTGCTCTGCTCTACTTTTGTGAAGCCTTTAAACCGTCTTTGTTTGTGTGAGCTGTTGGATGCTGTGCTTGGATTCTGTGTTCCTCACGGCACACTAGGGTCTGCGGGAAACTTAATTATTGACATCAGTAAGAGAAGAGGCAAAGAGCTTGACAAGTATTTGCGTACTTGGTAGGATGTAAACACATTCTGGGACACAAAGCCCTTTTATGCAGTTGGTTCTGCGTGATCTTTGAGGATTAGGCTGTGTGCTCAAACCTGTATCCTTGTTTAATGCTGCAGTAGCCTTTATTTCTTAAAGCACAGTTATCCTGAATGGCTAGTGCTGCTTTGCACCCGTTTAGGACCAGCAGTGTCAGCTCTGGGCTTTCAGCATGCGAACGCCGCCATGCGCTGAGTTTTTGGCAGTTTGGGATGTCTCGATTAACATCCAGTGATGTTCAGTCCGTGTAGATCAGTGTAATGTTTCAGAAGAGCTGCAAAAGGTCAATAAGAAATGTGGGTCTGTTGCCAACATGTGAATGTAGGTTTCTTTGAATCTTGTTCAAATTTGCAGTTCCAAACATATCTAAAAACCTTTAGTTTTGTGACTAGACACTAGCAAAGAGCCTGAAACAACAGAAAAATACAGTGCAGATCACTACTGCTGAGTTAAAGGCTTGGATCCTGGGAGTGTTTGGAAAGAAGTTAGGGTGCTCCCTGGGGAGAGGGGAATTGGGATAATTACCAGTCCCTGCACAAGGAACATCTGGAGTTATAAAAGTGGTTTGTCTTTATATGAGAGGGTATTAAGACCCCATAAGTAAGACTCCTCCCTCGAGAGGCTTGGAGGCATGAGTTTGCAGCTGTAAATCAAGAGAAGGGGGGAGGGTGGTGTCTGGGTGATTAGGTTAGTGGACGAGAGGAGGGGGAGCACTGCTGTGTCCTTTCTTCCACTTTTCTTAAAAGTATCCCTTTGTTTACTCCATTTTCCAGTTCCTCAGGTTGAATTATTTTTAATTTAGTCTTGACCCAACCAGTCTTTTTTTCACAATACTGCCCTCCCCCCATGTTCCCATATATTCCAGGAGTAAGGGACTCTGGGGCAACAGTGCCAGCCTTTAAATAGGAGATGGAAGCCAAGGCATTATGGTATGTAGTTAGCTGTCTGCTTTTTTTGAAGCCAGAGCATCACGTTATTTTTACAGTCTGCCATTCGCTTCTGCTGGGAGCATTGGGATGGTTTTGGCATCTCCCCAGTGCTTTTTGTGCATACATTTTAGCAAAGCTTTGCTATTTAGACCCCTAATGCACCAAAACAAAGCCAGGTGTTAAAGGCGCTCCTTTGAACAATGGAAGAAGGGAGAAAGAAATAGCATGGAGGTGCATGGAGTATTCCTGGTGCTGGGCAGTGTTGCTGGGCAAAGGCTTGTATTTTTTAGATGTTATATTTTTTTTTCAGAGCAAATTCTCCCTTCTGTCTAATTTTTGTGTGCTTTCTGTTGTACCTACTGTTTCTACACTCTTTTTTTATCCACTTTTACATGTGCCTCCCCATTCCCAACTGTCCCTGCTAGAGCCACTGCTCATTTTTCCTCACCACTTTTACTCTCTGCCCGGATTTGCTTGATTTCAGCTGTTTTGATTCTGGCGTTTTGTTCCTCAGACAAAGAGGCAGCACCCTCAGCATGCTGATGGTGGTGGGATGGCCTTGTCTCTGCTGTGAGCAGCCGTGCTTTTCTCAGCAAGCTTGTGAGCTAGGAGCCGTGTGGTCTGGCTTTCCCAGCACAGCTGATGGTGTGCTGCACCTCAGCAGGGACAGTGCCCAGGAGATGTGCTTGGCTGATGATGCTGGTGGCCTCAGCTGTGAGTTTGGGACTGTCTTGTAGGCAGGAAAGACCAATTCCCACCTCTTCTCTCATGGCCTGGGAAGAGGAGGTGGTGTTTGTGCCAGAAGGCAGCCCTCTGCTAGCTTGCCTTTCAAGAAGAAAAATGAAATTGCTGGTTGCCTTCATTAAAAATTGTCATCTGTGTTTGTGGGCATGGATCATTATTAGAGCTGGGTGTTGCTGCTCTTGAATTCTTCTGAAAGCCCTACTGTAAGCCAGCCTAGAAACGTGTGTCACCAAGCTGGATGGTATCTTGTATATATAAAATGAAGAAAAACTTGTAAAAGCTGCTGGTTGTGAAGAGAAATGGATTGCCCATCTTCACCTCCCCCTTTTCTAACTGCTCAGCCCTTTATTTGGCTTTGAGGAGAGTGATGATGCTTGGTTATATATACTTTGTCCGCGAAGTGGAGTTTGGGGTATGACTGCCATTTGAAGGCATTTACAAGGAAACCCAGGCAAGATGCCAGTTCTTATGTTCAGCCTCGGCTTGATTTGCCAGTTCTTTGTAGCACATCAGATTTTTTTTTTTAGTACAGAAAGCAGCTTTTTTTTTTTTGAAGGGAGGGATATAAAATGTGCCTTAAATTAAGGGTGTATTCTATGCCGCTAGGATGCAATAAGTCGCTTTATTTTGTTTAGTGCAGCGGAGTGACGCTATTAGTTTGCCAGTTATCCTATTAAAACTTTACGAGGCTGCGGTTCGTTGCCTTCCTAGGGAACCACCGCGAAACCAGCTGCAAACAAGCAGGATGTGCACATGTGAAGTTTTGCATAGTGTAGCTGCAATTTAAAAAACTGAGAAATGGTAATTAACCCATTGGGAGAGTGTTTCCGGTACTTAGGCTGGTGTTACGGGGTGTGTCGGGAAGCCCTGGCAGATGTGTTGAGCCTGGGCTGGGAAGGGCCGGCCCGCGCCACAGTGGCTTCACCGTGGTATTTGTGGAGCCCTGGGGGGACTCTATTTTAGTTGGTCTCGCAAAGGCTTGATTTACATTTTGCAGGTTTCAACATGAGTACTTAAGAGATCAGGGCTTTTAATGGCCAGCAGTTGTTCAGTGCAGTTATATAAAGTCACTTTAAAGCTCTTTATCACTGCCTGCATACCCTTTAAATTCCCAGGTTTTCTCCAATTCCTCTGTCCTGCGTCTTTCTGGAGACGCTGATGCTGCTGCATGACGCCTTTGGGAATACTATACATGGCAGAGCACTTATTTTGGGGGATGGCAAGAGCTGGGATTGTGTGGTATTCTGCTGCAAAAACAGCTGCTATTTGTGGTGCTTGTCCTGAGTTGCTAGAAGGATTAATTGCTGGTTTTGACACGGTCAGATAGTTGCTTTTGTGGGTTTAAACCTTGGAAACTGTTGTTTGCTGCTCAGAATTGTTAGCTTTCTGAAAATTTTCTGGCTTATTCAGTAGCATTAGGTAGCGTTTCTTTTATAGCCCGAGGCTTCAGGAGAGTCTCCCAGCAAGTTAGTCTCTGAGTCTGCAAGTGAAAATCCCAGGCTGCCGCTTCCCATGGAAATGAAAAACGGGACTGCTCTGCAAACAGCACACAGAGAAAATAATTTCCAGTGCAGATGGATGAGATGGGAAACTCAGATTTCTAGTTCACCGTAACTCTTAAAAACAGGACTGTGAGTGTTGCCCTTAATCATACAACCCTTGTCAGACTGAGACCTCCTGCTTGTGTCCTAAGGGCCCTAATTCATCACTTACCACCACCGGTGATGCCGCGCTGAGTGATTTCGTGCAGGCTCGCTGTCTGGCTCTGTACTCTACCTGTGAGTTGGCTGGGATGTGAGGTCTGGTGTGTTAAAATGAACTAGCTGCACCTAATGTCACCAACTCTGTTTTTTAATAACCTTCGAAAGCTCAGCCTGTGGCTGTGGCCCCTCGTAAGCTCCTGCCTAAGAAAAACTGTTTCAGCCTGCTTGTACGAATTTCTTAACCACAAGATCTTGCTTATTGGTGGCTATTACAGTGTGTTTTGATCAGAAAATGAGTTTCTTAGTTTCCTGATAAATTGCAGAAGTCTTACTGGGTCTGTTGTCAGGCCGCACAAACAGGAGCATATTGTTTTTTTCCTTCCAGGTACAGAGTAGCCCTGTGGGTGTCAAAATAAGCTTTTTTTTCAGGCTCCAAGTGAGTGATAAATGTGGATGCTTGTGTTGAGGACCTGTGGCATCACTATGTTTAACTATGTTACTATCACTGTGTTTAAAGCTCATGGTAGTATTAGGTCAGTCTCTTAACGCCAAGCCATTTGCAAAGGCTTGGGATTGCTCTTGTGGTCTGTAGCCTCCCTTGAGTAATACAGGAGGTTTTAGCAGCGTGCTGGTGGGATGGTGATGTTGGCTGTCACGTCAGCATTGACGAGAGCTTCAGGACAGCTGCTAATGAAGCAACTGCACCGTGAGATTAGAGAGCTTCTACTAGTAGACACGTATGGTTTTCAAGTGGGACTGGGACATTGAGCTGAGAGGCTGCTTCCTGGAGCCTGCTAGGCTGCAGGCGGAAGCTGCTGTTACCTTTTGTGGGGTGCGTTAGGTACTTTTGAGGTAAAACATCATGATTTCTCAGAATTTTTCTTGTGTAGAAGCTTGGAAAGTGATGAAATCTCATCAGCTGTAAAAAGGAACAGAAATGGCATGGTAATTTTATTTAAAATTTAAAAAAGTCAGCCACAGTCGTTAATCTCTTTTCTACCAGTCCAGCCCTATTTGAGAGATCACTTACCATAAACCCCCACCTCGACCAACCCCCTATGTTATTCAGTGATCTTCAAAATTTTGTTTTGAAACTGGGTGGCAAAGCACTTCTTGTTTCCATGCTGCTACTTGTTTTAGATATTCCAGTGTGATAGTCATCAAAGAGCTGTTTCCAGTGGTAATCATGCCTGCAGTTCTGACACAACACAGCTGTGTTCAGTAATGGAGAATTTAAAAATTTCCTCTTTTAGAAATAGTATCCAAAAACTATTAGTGGATTTTTTTCTTTGGTAGGTAAGCTAGTACCATCTTGTATATGGGAGGTAGACTTCCAGACAGCTGGAGGGCTTATTTGTACGGTTGGTTTGGGGGGTTGCTGTTTTTGTGGGGAAAGGGGAAGATTTTTAAAGCATTTGTAGAGATGATATATTGAGATCTTGCAAAGACCCAGAGTTGGTGGGTTCTTGGATCAGTTTTCTGTAACGTTCTCGTCTCTGTTGCAGACTTTGGTATGTGTGGAGAATTGCTTATCTGACTTGGCTTTGTAGTGGGTCCTGTGTTTTGCAGGAGGTCACTAGCCCCATAGCAGTGAGGTAATTCTCTGCTTCATCCTCGGGGCTTGAGATGTTCCTCTGAGTGCAGAATACAGTAGGCTGAACTGGAAAGGAGGAAGACTTGTCCCTTGCATTGCTCCTAACCCTTTGTAACAGAAAGATCAGCTATGTCTGAGGAGTCTCTTTAAAAAAAACCACCCCAAAACACCCCCAAAACCCCCCTAAAACCTACCAAGCATCAAAACTTGTTTGATAACAAGGGTTGTTCTTCCCCATCATGCGTGTGTTCAAGTGGGCAGTGGCTGACTGTGCATGGTAGTGCTTGGCTTGCCAGTGGGTTGCCTGAAATCCTTGTTCCCTCACATGCTCTGTGGCTGAGGGAGCAGTGTGGGGCTAGGGGTTATCACCGGCCCAGTTCTAAACATGCTGCCTTCATCTTGCCATTTATTTTTCAAGGTCATCTTTATAGCTCAAGCTACTTGGCATTAGAGAAGACCTCATTCCCGCCTTGGTGAGCTGCTGCTTGTGCAGCATGTTGGGCTGGCTTGGGGTTTTTCTGGGTGCGTGTGGGGGAAATAGTTATTAATAAAATCATTAAGGTTGGAAAAGACCTCAAGGATCATCAAGTCCAACCCAACACCACCTAACTCACTAAACCATGTCCCTAAGCACCACATCTACACGTTTCTTGAACACTTCCAGGGATGGTGACTCCACCACTTCCCTGGGCAGCCTGTTCCAATGCCTGATCACTCTTTCAGGATATATCAAGGATCCTGAACAGGTTTTTTTAAAAAATATTTTCTTTCCCTTTCCTGTATATTTAATTTCAGAAAAGTGAATCTTATCTTCTTTGAATTATAAGATAATGTGTCTCAGAGTCTTTAAGCAAATGGTTGCATTGAAATGCTTCAAGAGGGATGAACCAGCAGTTTTCTTTGTACTTTCTGATGCTGTACTCACAAGGTTGTGGAGTATAAGCTACATGCTCTGAAAGGTGGTTTGCATTGGGAGTATCTCCTACTGAGGTTAGTGGAATGAAAAATCAGTCCTTTCTGGAAAAACTGCCATCAGATGCTTCTTGGTATCAGTGTTAAGTGGGACTGCTTGACCAATAAAAAGAAAAATGTTCTTGTCGTAGGACTTCTGAGGTCCGCTTCCGATTATGATGATTATTTATAGTCCTTTCATTTGCAGTTCTTTACAGGCTCCCATCCGGTGGGATTTTGCAGTGGGATTTTCTTCCCGGCAGCTTGCTGGGCTGGTCCCTGGGGAGCAGCTGTGGGGAGGCTGCCCTGCCTGCTGCCCTCGCCTTCCAGCTTCTGAAAAACCATGGTTAGTCTGTGGGGATCCAGCGTGTCTCCCCCTGCCCTGTCTGTGGCGGTTGGGGTGCAGGGGTTGGCCCAGTGATCTGCTTTTATTTTGTGACACTAGCTGATGCTTTCCTTTCAGCCACCGTTTTCTCTGCTTTCAGTGGCTGCCTTCACTGGTCTTGTGGGTCCCGCTATCCTGGCTGGAGTAACGTAGGACAAGCAGTTTCTCGACACTGAATCAGCTGCTTGATGAACTAGTTAGGAAGCTGATGCTTAAGGCTGTGGTTGCTCTAAGCTTGCAGTCCTCCCATTTGCTTTACTTGTGGTTTCCAGCCTTTCTTCTCCTTTTTGAAGCTCCTTGCAACCTGCCTGGCTTTCATATCCTTCTGCTCCTGTTTCCCTGCTACTGAGATGTTCCTGGGGTGAGCAATCTGCTGCTGCCTTCCTGTCCTGCCTGCTTTATACTTGTCTTCAGATGAGAGGCTGGCAGTTTGCATTTTCATCAGACTTTGATGAGAGAGAGGTGTTAATGCAAATTCAAAATTCTTAAATGCTTAGTAGTATTCTGTAGTTTCCCCTCTTGCACATGTTAGGGTTTGGGGAGGGAGGAGGCCCCTTATGGAAGGATAGTTATAAGTTTTTTTGAGTTAAAGCCATTATTTTGTCATTCCCAGTAGGGTTTTGAAGAAAATATACAAAGTGCCGAGTAAAGAGCTTTGGAGCTGTGGGAATGGTGCAGCTGCTGCAGGGGCCAGTGCCTCTGCCAGGGTGAAATGTGAACTCTAAATAAAGCAATGTCCCTCCATCATCGTGCAGTGTCTATTTAATGAAATCTAGTTTTCTCCCTACTTCACCTCCCAGCCTGTTCCCTGCCCTGTCCCTGCTCTACTGGGATTCTGGGATTGCTGGGGGAGCTGGGAGGGGTGCTTGGGACTGGAATGGCTTTTAGGTTCCCTCCATCTGTGCTCTGCAGGCATGAGTTAACTGATTAAATTCCTGGCATTGCACGAGTCACCGCTCTTATGCTTTCTAAGCAGAGTGACTCTGCATACATCCCTATGTTTGCCCTGCCCCTTTCTCACAGCCGGTGGCTTTCCTCCCTCCCACTGGCAATCCCTGGTTGGAGAGGGCTGTGCAGGGCCATCCCTTGTGCCCCCACCATGGGGGCAGCTAAACCTGTGTTCCAAAGTACGGATTATTTTGGAAGTATTAAGAGAGATGAGCTTTTCCAAGAGCTTCATAGCAATTTAAGGAAATAGGAGCCTTTTGTACTTTTATCGTAACTATTATGAGAAAGTGTATTTAGTGCTGTCCATTTCTTTTTGGCAGTTTGTCTCAAAACATTGCAAGTAGGTTGTTGCGGTGCCGGAGTCCCTGACTTCTGGTTAGGAAGGGAAACTTGTGGTTTTTGTGAAGGATTGATATTTCAAATAATGATAAAATACCTCTAGGAAACAATTAATTGACTGCAAGAACTATGGCTCTGAAGCCATGGTTCCTTGTAGCCTTATTTTTATATACTTCCAGTCCTTGTAAGAAGTAGCAGCTGTGTCAGGAGAATCCCATAACAGCTTGGAAGATGTTGGAACTGCTGAAAAGCTGCAAACCCTGAACTTGGAGCACTCCCTGCCACCACAGGCTGGTTCTGTCTGTTCCCTGTCAACTGCCACTGATCTTTACATAGAGCACAGAGTACACAATTTAATGAAGAATTATCCAAGAGGCACTCTTAAAAGACCTTCAATTTGGTATCCACCAATATATTTAGAAATCTCTAGGAAAGTGTGTTTGTCTGTGACTCTGAAAGTATGTAGAGAAGGACATCAGGAGATTCCCCAAGTTGGGTTTGTTGCCTTTCTGTGCTTTGATTCTCTGCAATTTCCAGCAGAAACATGTCAGAAATAATCCTGAGGTTTTATTTTTTAATGACAAATCATGTTTTACTCCTAGTTCATAGCACCTCCCTATGGGGTCTGAAAATCGCTTGAAGCAGCTGTGATGCAGCTGTAGCACTGCTGCTCATGAGTGCTGCACTCATCAACAGAGGTTGAGAGCTTTGGCTACATCCCTTGTGAAGCTTTTGTTTGTGTCAGGGAATGAATTGGACTGGTTTTCTGGTGCACTTGAAGTAGTTGGATCTGGCCTCTTTGTACTTTCTTATTCACCAAATTAATGGTTAATTAACCAAGGCTTTAGATGCGCAGTTACAGCAGTGCTATCATCAGGGCTGCTGGTGCTGATCACTAGCTATGACACAGAAGAGGCTACAGATGTTTATAGGAATCTCAATTCTTTCTGTTGCAAAACCTCCTACCAAATATATCTCCTCTTTAATTTGCCTGTGAATTAATCGCCTTTTTGATGTCATCCATTCGGCCTGTTTTGCATCTCCAGGGCTGTGGTATGTACTTTTGTGAATTGCATGGTAGAAAATTAACATGCTGCTCTGGTGGGTGGGAGGGACCCTGTCTCCTAGCCTTTCTGCCCCCAAACCCTGCTTTTTTTTTTTTAATTGCTCCCACCCCTAAAAAGTTGACATCAACTTGAAAACAGTGGGAGGGAATGAAACATGTTTTGAAAGGGTGATCCCATTGGTGGGAGTGGTATTGAGGGCTTACACAGGGTCTAGAGGGGTGTTGTGGGAAGAGAGGTGGTTCGGCACTAGGAATAGTGCTCAGAGTCATTAATCTGCATCATTAGCACTGTGTACCAGAAAGTTTAAACTGCCTGGCTAAATCGCATGAGTCTTTGAAATTCACAGCAGTGCTGGCAGCCCTGCTGGCTTTTGTCCTTCCTGCAAACACACAGCTGCTTGAATCCGGGCATCCCTGCATGCTCAGCATCCCTACTGCTTCCTCCGGTCCTGCCACAGGAAGCTGCTCATGACTTTGGGGAAACCACAAGAGAGCGGCTGGAAGAAACCTCAAGAAAATGAGTTGGTGTTGCCATCGGACCCGTGGAGGATGTGAAAGTGTGGAGGGTTTGGTTCATGTCTCTGCTCTCCGCATAACTAGCGTAACATGGGAAAACTTCCTCTATCACCCCCCTCTGAGGAGTGACGCGTGTCCAGACTTGCTTAAGAAATTTGCTGGTAATAGTCCAAAATGCAAACAAGCGTGGGCTCCCGTAGCCGTATGTGGTGTGCAGAAACGCTTGATTTGTTCAGGTAGCTGTGCTGGCCGCTCAAGGGAGCTTATCTTAAAACATACAGTTGAAATCTGTCAGCTTCTGCTTTTCTCCTGCTGACATTTTAAAGCCACCTTTCAGCACAGGTAACTCAGCAAAAGGTTTTGTTTGGAAAGTAGGCATGGAGGCTGTGAAAGGTGTTTTATACGTAGTAGTTACTTACCAAGTTACGTGATAATTGGCTGCTCTTGGGAAAAAAATGGCAGTTGTTTCAGGTGGTCTGACAAGGTGTCTTGCCAGGTCTAAAATAAGGACAACCTCACTGTCCACTTAAGAAATAAAAAAAAAAAAAAATCCATGGTGTTTTTCAAACTGTCCTGCTTCTTGAGGGAGATGCTAAGACCAGTTCTTTATTCTTGTATCTGCCTTCTGAGATGTGAGATAAGATGGAAAAGGCAAGAGCCTCCAGGACAAATGATGATGGTTTTCCATATTGTGGAGTGGAACATCATACTCTATCGTACAGTTTCTGATAAATGAATTAAGTTCTAGTAGTAGAGACTTGCTTCAAAGTGTAAACAATCATTTGTAATTAGAAGAGTGTGTAACTCCTAGCTCTGTGTGCTTTCTTTGCATCCTTGAGAAAGACATGTTTTAAGATTTTGGAGGGGAGGATTCTTATCCTGTGGGAAAGTACTACTAGTCATTCTGAATCAGCAATTAAAAAGGAATTTATAAATAATTGGAAGATGCTCCAGGGGTGCCTTACCATCTACCTTGCCTAAAGGACATGTGCCACTGTTTCTTTGGAGAATGTTACCGAGGTAAAACAACCAAATCATCATTAAATCTCTTCCTTCAAGTACTTAAAGGGGGCTGATAGGAAATATGAAGACAGACTCTTTAGTAGGGCCTGTTGTAATAGGACAGGGGGTAATGGTTTTAAACTAAGTCAGTAGATTCGGAATAGATATAAGGAAGAAATTTTTTATTATGAGGGTGGCAAATCACTGGCACAGGTTGCCCGGAGAGGTGTTGGATGCCCCATCCCTGGAAGCATTCAAAGTCAGGTTGGATGGGGCTCTGAGCAACCTGGTCTAGCTGAAGATGTCCCTACTCATTGCAGGGGGGTTGGACTAGATGACCCTTAAAGGTCATGACCCAAACCATCCTATGATTCTCCAAAATGAAGCATAAGCCATGAGGGTGAGCTCGGGCTTTCTGTTCTGGGCTTGGCTCACAGGCAGTAGTCAGGAGATGCTGAAAGACTTGCCATGTATCTCTGTACTGATATTATCTCGCACATCTGCTGCTTCCCCTCTCCTCTCTTCCACCAGCCCCAAGGCTTTCATGCTGACAGTCGTATGTTTTGCGTTCAGTTGCTGTGACAACAGATTACAAGGCAGAAACATTTAGAGTGCTTGAATCGCACAGTGTCCTTGCAGAATAGCTGTTCTGTGGCTCAGTGGGGTGCTTAAAATTTGGAAGGCAGGGAATGAAGGTGTGGCTTCATGGTCTTTCAAGGTATGCTGGCGGCTCTCAGCCCTGCCCACTTCACCGCAGCTGGGGACAAGGAATCGTGCAGCCCTTGGCTGGTCGTATCAGCTTGCTTGATTAAGTCCCAGTGGCTAATTTGATGGAAAGATAACCTTTTGGTGGCCTTGGTGATACTGGGATGTGCCTGGGGCCATGTAGGTGCCAGTTGGTGGGAAGGAGGCACTGGGGATGCACAGCCCAGGGGTGGGGGACAGACTTACACCAGCTGAAGCCAATTTTGGAAACACTCTATACTTTGTTTAGAAGTATGCTTATGATAAGGTGAACTCAAAAGTGAGGACTTCAGATTATGGGAAGCTACCGTGAGCTTTGAAAGCTCAGACTTCTGTAAAAGGAAGGAAACAAGCAGTCTGAAATTTCCACTTCTGTGCCTTCCACATGGATTCAGCTCATTAGTTGAAGTAAGAAAGCTGAGAAAAAGATTGAGAGATTGGAGAGCATTTCTGGGGGAGGATTTTCATAGAGAAGATACTTGTTTATGTGTTTAAGTTAAAAAATGGAATTCTTGGAGAGTTTTACGTTATGCAAAACATCTTTATTTGGAGATTCAGCTGTTCTAACTTGTTTTAGTTGACTTTGCATAAGCAGTAATAATGAGATTTGTTTTTTAAAAAATTAATAACCCATTAAACTAAGTGGGCAAACAGATACTGATGCAGCTGCTGGACTATCCTGAAAGCAGATTCAAGGGCAACAGATTATAGTGAAAAATCACTTGATAAACAGCCCACTTGTTTGTCTTTTTTAAATCTTTTCATCACAAAGAGTTATTTAAAAAAATCAGTGTGAAACAATCTATTTTTTATAAATGATACTAAAGATTGAGATGGTGTATCCCAATGCAATTAAATTCATAGGCTTACTCACTTTACAGTTAATAACACCATAATGACTTGCTTTTCCCTTTATGGTTTGGAGTTCCCTTAGTGATGGATGAGAGAGAGCCCGTAAAGGACTCTCGTGCAGCTGATATCCATTGCATATCTGAGAGCTGAACTTACAGCCGAAGGAGAGAAGGTGGCTGAAGTGCCTTAGTGATTAGGGCTAATTACTAGAGCAGCTGCTGCACAATGATTGTTCTTTACCTGTCAGGTTGGCTGGGCTGATGCTGTGTCAGCATTTCTTTTGTTAAAAAGCTCCCCAAGAGATGAAAAGTTGGCACATGTATCTCCTGGGAGGAGGTTTTCCTGCAAGTCATCTGCCACCTGCACAGAGCTGTAGAGCTGCTCTTCCAGCAGACAGAATCAACCAGTGAATGGTGATAAACCTTTGTAGAATACAGATCTAAAAATGATTATGCCTTTTGTTTCTGGGGACCAAAAAAAAGTGCTCTTTTGTCCTGCAGATGAACTGTATTCATTAGTCCTAAGCAGAGGGTTTTTTTTTTTCTTTTTAATGCAACTTTCACCTACTTGCTTAATCTGCGGGTGCCTGGAGGAATGGAAAACAAGTTTAGCATACCTGAGGGCTTCTCTTACAGAGGTCTCCCTTTGGTATATGTCCTGCCCACACAGAGATAAAGATGAGCAAGAAAAGCCCTAGAGCGATGCATTTTTGCATGGGTATGCAGCAGTTCCTGCCCAGGCGACTCTTGCTGGAAGGATCTAGCCCATCTGCCAGCCTGCAGCTGTCTCTGATGTGCTGGAAAGAGGTACGGTGATCACCCCTGGGGTGTTCAAGTTTAGGGAGTGCTTGGGCAGAGCATGCACCGAGGTAATTTCTGTTTTATCCCTGCAATAGATATATAGGTAGTGATGCCTGAAAGCAGAGCACGAGGACAGATGCTCTTTGGTCAGGTCACTGAAAGCTTCTTTTGCAAGTGCAGGCAGAGTTTTGTAGTGCAACTTGATCCTTCCCCCTCCCCTCCCATTTGGGGGAAATGTGGTGAATAGTCAACTCCCTCCTCCCCAGATAATGCTTGAAAGCTCTCCAAAATGGGCTTGGTTTCAAAAGTAGCCTGAAGTCAGTGGGGTAGGTAAGCCTCAGAGTCCTGCTGGGGGTTTTGGAGCGCTCAGCCCTTCCTTCCTGCTGGGAGAGAGACTGAAAAACCTCCAGGTCATTTTATTTTTTATGCTAAATGCAGTTTCCTTCCAGAGCAGCAAATTTGTGACTTGTTTTGGAGCAGGGTGTCTTCAGCCTGATCACAAGCTGAATCCTGCCAGCAAGGCAAGCAAAGGCTTGTTTGCTAAAGATAGTGTGCATGGGTGTGCATAGTCCAGGGGGGTTTTAAGGCACTCTGTGAGTGCTCAGATTTACAGTGCAATCCTAGGCATCCTGAAGAAAATTAAAGGGATCAGATACATCTAATGAATAGTGAGCTATTTATGGTTAACTTTATCCTTTATAGCACCTATTCTCCATGGCAGCCATACCAGGTGATGTTTACTCCATCACACAAGCATCGACCTTTGCATCAGATTCAGCTCTGTCATGTGCTGTCATGCTCCCAGGTGATCGGGCATCAGTTTTTGGCATCTTTCCTGTCTCTGAGCCTGGTATACATTGGTAATTCAGTAATCCCTGCAGTGCATTTGGGTTGCCTAAGGTTATAGCTTGTGGTCGTGTTGGTTGGGCTGGCCATGAAAAAAAGTTTTTTGTTCAACTCTCTGTTTTAGTTATGCTTCCTTTAGATTCATTAAATAGTTGTCCTTTGAAACATGGATGGAAAATGCTAAAAATAGAAGTGCTCAAGGCAGGGCTGTTGTGTTGCTGTTGACAAGTTCGCTGGAAGCTGAAGCACACCTTGTATTTTAAGAAGCATGAGGTTTTGGAAGGTGTTGCTCTCTGATATCCTCTTGACCCAGTGCTGAGGAGCCACTTTTCTGAGCTCGGCAGAGACTGTCTTTTGGATAAATCGGGTTTTTATTGTGCTAGGTAGTGCGGTTATTGCAAAAATAGACTGAGCTTGGGATTTCTGAAGAATTGCTGCCTTTTGTAATTAAGAGGCACCAGCTGCAAAGCTAGTTGGTGAAAGAACCTGAAATAATATCTAGTAGACCATTTGCTTTTTGGTACAACTCCTTGCCCTACTAAGAATCTTCTTTTCCTTGTCCCATCACTGTGCAAGCAAGCCCATATATTTAAGGGAATAAAGCACAAGTGATGTACAGAGGAAATAATGACATTGTACTGATCTGTACCATGCAAAAAAGAAGTTTCTGCAATTTCTCTCTCCCCAGTAGTTATAACTGCTATAAAAACAGAATTACTTTTTTTCAGCAGGCCCAACTTTGCTGAGCTTGCCCCAAACCAAAGGCAGACTTTTCAGAAGAGGAGACAAAAGCACACAGGACCTTTATTTGGTGGGATTCTGTAACTATGGAGCTGTGTCCCCAAATATAAACCTAAACCGTAAGCATCTCTGGCTGTCGTGGTTGCAGAGATGAGCTTCCAAATGTAAATAGTGCGTGAAATGATGGAGAGCAATTTCCTGAGCCTCCTGTTGCAGGTTGGCTTCTTTATAGTAGCAGTCAGCTGATGGTATCTGCATTTTGTCATATGGAAGTCTAGCGGTGACCACACGTATTTTATTGCACCGTTGGTGATTGTGTTAGCAGATACACGGGTTTATCTCAAGCCTGCATGACATTTGCCAGGTGTTATTAGTCTGTATCCAACTGTCTCTTACGCACTGTGAAAGTCATGTGTAACTTGTGTGGAACTGCAGTTTTGCGGGAAACTGGAACATGGTACAAATGTAAGGGAAAGGTAAAAAGCTGTGTTTTTGTTTTTTAGCTTTCCTAAAATGGTAGGAGGGTTTTGCTGAAGGTCAGGTTTTCTCAACATAGTGATTACTCCCTTATTTCTTCCTTTGCACTGCACAGATTTTTTTTTTTCCTCCTCGTCTCTTCTTCACGTGATTAGGATTCCCTCTGATTCAGTAAGATCGTCTAAGCTTCAAGACCCAGCCCAGCAGGGGAATGTGTATTTTGATAAGGAGCAATTAATGGTTTTTCCTCACCCAGACTTGGAACGATCCCAAAATGGGATCATGCGTCCTTGGGAGTATGCTTGTCTCGATGCAGCTTTGCAACTTGTGCAATAGATGGTCGTAGTAATACAAAGAGATCATAAAAAGTCTATAAGAAAAGAAAACTTCATAAAAACTGGGTTACTTCATGTCACTGGTTGTGCCTTTATTCCAAATGTGCAAAAGTTTATTGTTTTCTTGGACGTGGTAGGTATGTGGCAGTGCTGCGGCTGGAGCGTGGTGGGGAGCACCCCTCTCTGACTTCATACGGTGCGTAGCTAAAATGTGTTCAGAGCGAGTGCATACATTAACTTTTCATCTTCGGAAATTAATTGTAAATGTTGGCAAATTATTGTAATATTTCTGAAGGTTTTTATTTGAAGAACAGTAGTAGTTATTCAACTTCCTTTAATAAAATAATGGAGACTGTAGGGTTTTTTTTGTGAGAAAATGCTGTTATGCTCTGAGGC
This sequence comes from Pterocles gutturalis, assembly GCF_000699245.1. Taxonomy (NCBI): domain Eukaryota; kingdom Metazoa; phylum Chordata; class Aves; order Pterocliformes; family Pteroclidae; genus Pterocles; species Pterocles gutturalis. Next base: position 17,344 of record NW_010143556.1, read on the forward strand.
TTTTTTGGAGTTCAAATGAGTAGTGTGCTTCTATAAGCCTTTTTTTTTTTTAAGTTTCTATTTGTCCATGTGGTTGTAACTTATGAAGTATTCACTGTCATAGGTCACAATATTTCTGTGCTAAATTTGGGAATATAGCTGGCAGCTTGCTTTTTCCCTGGGAACTTTGTCTGCTTGGTACAGAAAGCTTTAGCTACTTAGCTGTTGGGGGAAAGAGGTTCTTTTTAATTCTTTTTTTTTTTCTTAAAATTTTTTTTCTTTTTTGCTTCCCCTGCTTTTGTATTCTCCACTGCCTTTTCCACTGTCATGGAAGAAATCAAGACCCAAAGTGGTTGAGTTGTTGCAGCTACTTGATTTTCAGTGTCGTGTTTGTCTTGCCTCTCCTGTGCGAGGCTCCCTTTCCTCTTTGTGGTTTCTCATTGTTTTCTGCCAAACCCCGTATTGCAGAGCTGCTTCCTGCTTGCGGCTTTGTACCAGCCTGGGGATCTCCACACAGTTGTTCTTTGCTTTTTGGTGTGCAATAGAGGCACAACTGTGCAGGGTGTGAAATTGTAGAAAGTGATGAAAATCGGTCAGAGATATCCAGGGTTTTTCTGTGTTTCTTCCAGCATTTTGTCTATAGTTATTCTGTGGGTCTTTTTTTCTAAATAAAACTTTTATTTTCTTTCCCCTATGGTATTCTAGCTAGTCAAACTTTTTATTCCTTAAAAAAAAAATAAGATGAGGCAGATCTGTAGATCAGTGGCTTTCAGCTGGCTGCTTGTGCCTGGCATGCATACCCGGACCTTGACCGCTGTGTCAAATGATGGACCTGCTCTTGCAAAAGCAGTAGGAAGAGCCAAGCTGCTCTGCACACCTTCCTCTTTTGTTAACAGGTGCTTTTCCCCAAAATCAAAATCAAGTGGTGCTGACTAGAGGGAGTACTCAACAAAGTCTGTGACCCACTGCATCTATAGATTATGGTGAGTCTTGGCAGTTGCCCTCCAGGCAGGGGCTGTGCACCATGCCCAGTGGCTGGTCGTTGGCTGGGTCAGTGCTTCCAGCTGGTGCATGTCAGAGGTAGCGTGTGGGCCAGACCCGAGCACCCTGGGATGCTTGAGCACGAGGTCTTTTCAAGGGTATTCACGTGAATTTGTCATGTATGCGAAAAGGGTGGAAATGGTACCAGACCAGCCTGGAACCTCAAGGTGAGTCCATGATGCAAGTGTACGATGGTTGGAAAACCACCATCTCTGGCTTGGTGCCGGAGTTGCATGATGTAGGAAGTTCAAGTGCACTGCAAGAAATTTCTTCTACGCTTTCCCTGATCCTGGGCTTTGCCAAGGCATTATTTATCTTTTGGCTGTTCTGATGTACACCTGAACAAGAAGAACCTGGACCCCCTAGACTAGATTCACTTTATTCATAATGACGTAGGAAGTACGGGTGTGTGTTAGCTGCAATACCTCTTCACGAGGTCATCTCTATGGAGCGGCCCTGTTTGTCTTGCTGATGTCTGTCTGTTTTGCTGGTGGGTTACAGCAATCAGAGGCTTGCAGGTAAGTGCTCCCAGGGTCTGCTCTCCAGCCCAGCTGGTCTGTGATACTCGGTTGCACTGTTGGAAGCTAATATGCTTTTCCAGAGGATTTCTTAAGCACATAGACATTAAACTTCTCTCCAAAGGCATAGGGAAACAATAGGTGGTAAAACTCAGAAAAGGAACCTGGCTGATCCTATTGTTTTGGGGACTATGGCTTTCCTGTTTACTCAGCCTGGCTTTCAAACATTTGTCTGGCTCCTTATGAGTAAAGTTCTTTTGCCTATGTCTGCGGGGTTCTTGGCTGTCCCTCTCCATGCAGTTTTTGATTTGTCTCCCATTTTTAAAAATACTCGTATGAGTTTGGAAGTATCGAAGGAAAACATCTCCTCTCCTGTCTTTGAGAAACAGCCCATTAACCCCAATCCCCCCCCAAAAAGTCGGAAACTGGTATCTAGTTCCTGTTCTTGGTGTTTTGGTTCCACCTCCCCTGCCCCCTCCCCCCCAACATTTTATATCCAAAGAGCAGCATGGCCCCTTGAAATGAGGGTTTGCAGAGGTAGAAATTGTCAGGTGCTGATTGTCAGTGTGCCTTTCTGATGGGGGCTTGCTGCCTTGGAAGTGAACTGAAATTCTTCATAACTCCGTGCTGGGTTATAAAACTGATATTAATAAGTCGTAATGGATAATTGAGAGAATCCCACCTGCCGTTTTAGTGTGACACAACTGAAGGTGCATGAGAGGAAGCAGAATATAAGCAATAGTCTGTCAAGCCCTCTTTGAAGGTAATTATAGAAGTGTCATCTGTGTTAGCAATTGACCTACAGGTTCATTGCTTGTCCCTGCTCTAAAGAAGTTTAATGGCTGGATGGAGAAGGAGAAGATTGAGTGTACAGACTTGTTGGTTGCAATGTGGAGGTGTGAATCCAACCCAGCGTGGTCACCTGGCTTTATCTGCTTTTGCAAAGAAATGGGCCTTTGAGTGAATCTTTCTTTATTCCTCAGAAGTTAGTGTGTGCCGTTTCATTTGCAGTACTATTTGCTCCAAAACAGATATTTTTTTTTTTCAGACACCAGAGATAGCTGAGGGTTCTCAGCTAGACGCTTCCTTCCTAACCTCTTGAAGAGCAGAGTACTCTCAGCTAAATGAAGTTTTGCCAAAATAAACATTCTTACTTAAACCAATGTATCACCAGGAATGCTTCTGGCTTCAAAGCTTTAGGAAGAGAAGTTGGTCTGGACACTGTAGCCTGATGACATATTTATTTATTTTCTTGAAGCGCACGGGCCTGGTTTGCAGAAACCAGGGTTTCAAAATCTTGATCTGAAGTGAACTGGTAGGGAAGATGCCAAATTATTTTTCTTGAGTGTGAAATGTTTTGCATCTCTGCCCAGCCTGCTCACGGGGTGATGCCCCTGGCAGGGTGCTAGCCAGTCCCCTATGGGTAAGGTGGTGATCTCTGATAAGTCGTTAGTTTTGTTCTGAAAAATGTCAGGGAAAATGTTCCAGAAAAGAACAGAAACAAACTGCAAAACCTTGGAGGTTGCTATGAAACAGAACCGTCTTCCCCTTGGCTCTGTTAATAAACCCTTTGAATACACCCCTCGCTGGGTTCCCTTGCTGCTGCTGGTGGGGTATGGCAGTGGGGTATGTCTGGTAGGTATGTCTCTTCTCTTGTAACCAAACATTTATTTGGCTGTGGATTCATTGAACTGTTTGAGGCACAATTAGGGTGCTGTGTGATGCCTGTCCTGTGGTATTGGTACAGCGCAGGGTTATTTTCTGCTCCTGTTTTGTGCAGGCAGAGGAAAAGAATTTTAATTTTTTAGTCTTTCAAAAGTTTTAGATAATATACTTATTTTAGAAAATACAACTCTGTTGCACACAACACTTCCCCCCCCCCCTCCACTTCCTCTCTCTGGCTTTCACAGTTTCCTTAAAAGGGTTTCTGATTTCTTAGTAACTTCCCTTCAGAAAACTTCTGCAGAGAAGGCCACATACCAGAGATGTTGCTGTGTCCCTTTCCTGCAAGGCCCAAGGTTAGCTGACACTGCCTTTGCCTCTGCTGTGTCTGCTACGCGCAGACTTTCTGCGGGTGCGAGTTTGGGTTTGTACAGTGGAGATTAGCTGAGGGTCATGGAGCCAACGCAGAGGACTGCAGCGTCTGTTTCCACCTGTGGTGCTCAGCAGCAGTCCTGTTCATTTTGCATAATTTGTGTAAAAATCAGACTTGAACAAATCTCTGCTATGAAGGCAGAGCCCAAATGAGGAAACCTCTCTGCGTGCTTCTAAGTCCTTTTGGACCCTCGTGTGTATGGAGAAGGCGGTTTTCTGTATTGAAGGCTACAGCAGCAAAGCGTGTGAGTCTCCAGCTGTAATATGCTCTGGTTATTTTACTTGAGCTGGGAACCCTGCCAGTGGTGGGTGTCCATGCAGAGCTCACATGTAGCTTCTCAATGAATGTTGAGAGCTCTTCACCTGTTTTGGTGTCTGTGCTCTCCAAAGTCTCCTGATTGCTTTGATTCGGGTGCCATTGACTATCATGGGAGGCCAGTCATATATATTTAGATGTCTGAATTTCACAGTTTTTATTTGTCTAGAGGCTGGAGTTTAATTGTGTTCTGCTTCTGTTCATAAAGGTGAGGCTGGAAGGGAGCACGGGAGGTCCTCCAGTCCAGACTCCTGCTTGGAGCAGGATCGATGTTGAATTCAGACCAGGTTACTCAGGGCTTTGTCCAGTCTGGTTTTGAAAGCTTCCAAGTCCTCTTCATGGTGATTCTTCGTGCGGTGATACAGTAGAATTGGTGTTTATGTTGAGGACTTTTCCCTGTGCATTTGTGCCTCTTGGGGTTTGTATAGTTTCTTGCTTATGACAATATTGATTTTCCAGGTAGCGAACACAAGCTGGACTGCTAAGCCCCTGGTTGTTAAGCGTCAATTATAAGGTAACTTCTCAAAATACACTATTTTGTGTGCTTACATCCATTTAACATGGAGATACTGCCTGAAGGGAAAACACTAAGTGACTGGAAAGAAAAAAAAGAAGCTGAATTAGTGAGCTCTCTGCTGTGGCTCACTCATTTTCTGTAGGTGGCAACTTGTGTGACCACCAAGTGGGTTGTTCTCAAAGAGTGTGCTGGGTAGGATCAAAGGAAGTCTTGTTGTCCTTGCTGTTCCTCTTGGTGGGACGTACTTGCTTTGAAGGTCTGTGGACTTGATGCTTCTCTGGAGACTTTCTTGTTAATTTATATTTTCTGCAGAACTTCATACTTTCTTTCAAGAAGCAAACAGCTAATTGATGAGATTACAAAGCCACATTAAGAAATGACAATTGTCCTTCTCTTTGGGTGCTCCACAAACCTCAGTTGCAGTGACTGCAGCAATAACTGAAAGGTGTCAGTTGTCTTGTTCTCCCCAATAGGTGGTTAAAACCGAAATCTAAAAGATGCCAGTGCTGTGTGGGCTCTAGAGCAAGGGGCTGCTTCTGATACATGGTCGAGACTAATGTGGAAGATGAGTTTCAAACAACTGAGTGTAAAGAATGTGTGGAGTTGGCCTCCTGTGGGTTAGGGTGATGGAAGAGCTATTGCATCCTGCTACAGAGCTCGGAAAGGTCCTGAGCTGTCCTGTGGTGCCTAAAAAGCCTTACTTCCAAGTCTCTCTTTAGACATTTGAAGTTTTTAAAATGGTTGAATGTAAAAGGAGGTGGGTAGGAAAAAAAACCCTCAAATGAAATTTCCCCTCAAGACAATTGTGAAGCCCCTTCCCCACCACGTCTTCCCTGGGCTGGTTTTTACTACTGTTGGTAGCAAGCTGATCTCTGAATTTGGGTTTTTCTACTGTTTTGTAAAGCAGAAATTGTAGTAGAAACGCATCTCAAGAAAAGTAGTCTGGAGGGGTTACATGTGTGCACCAGGTACCTGTGGATTTTTATATAAATTGGCATGTCCCTTTTTTTTTTGTCTTGTTCCCTCCTGACCTAATAGCTACAGTTTCTGGTTTTATTGAAGATCTGAAGACTGCTAGATTTATTTGTTTCTATCTTTCATAGTTCAGGATGTCAACATATGTTAAACCTATTCTTGGTTTTCAATACAGATGAGGTTTCTGTGGCTGATTTTGGATTATAGCAGTAAGTGTTTCCCCACGTGTTACTTGGGGTTCTGCATTAGTTCAGACAACACAACAACTGAAATCCCACCAGCTGTGTCACAGGGGATGGTCACTGGCACGTGCAAGGGTTGCACAGAGCCTGCAGCGTCTGGGGCTCACAAATGAGCTGTGTATTTGGGACTGGAAATCAGACAGCTGCATGTGTGTGCCCGTTTTGTCCACTTACCTCTGCAGATGGGATGTGTATGGCACTTTATGGGATTATTGGACAAATAAGCTGTTACTTTGTGGTTGTGTGTGAAGGTGAGGGTGATGAAGAAGGCAGCCCTCCACTCCACATCCCTGAAGCCTGGTTCAGAGTGCTTGTCTGAGCTGGAAGGGTGGGCAGGGGCAGTCAGGAGGAACAGAGGGTGCTTATTTCTGAATTTACAGTGTTTTCTCCCCTGCCCTCACTCTCTGCGGACAGATGAAAATTATTTATTATTTCCAGACACTTCTGTAAACAGAATGTGTAAATACATATAAACATATGCTTGATCTGCTCTGGTTTGCATGTCTGGGGGCAGTGGTTTACAAAACTTGCTCCCAGCCCCTGAGCAGAGGAGGAGAAGTGGGAGAAGGAGCTCAGGTGTGTGTCGCTTCTTAGCTTTGCTCGAGTCCACCTCTTCTGGAGCACCACCTTGGGCTGGTATGGCAGCCCTTGCTACCCAGGTATTTTTGCTGGGCTGGGAGGTGTAAAGCCCATCTGCTTTTTTAGAGCGTGGAACAAAATGAGCTGTTGTGTTGAGGTGGGAATGAACCCTGGTCATGGTTTCATCTGCTTTCTTACATCCTTGGGAGGGGCTTAGCATGTGCTAGTCTCCCTTTCCAGGGCAGCATCCTTGTTTTTACTGGTATTTTGTTAATAATTAGCGATGTTGAACTCAGGAAGGGTTGATGTTATCAGTTAAGTGGGTTTCTGCCACTCTTCACTGGAAGCATTGGGAGGAGCTCCACCAGGCATGATGTCGGATCACTTTGGTGACAGACTAGTTGGAGGTTTGACCTTGGTAGAGTAAGTGACACAAAAACCATTTTTTTGCTCGTTGCTGAGCTTCAGGTGTAAGTTCTGCCAAATGCCACCGTTACCAAGGGAGGGCACTCACTGTTTCTCCTGGTGAGTTTAACTCGGTTTGGGTGGGGTTGCCCATCCCAGGACAGCAGTAGTCCAGAGAAAACAGCAGCATCACCTCAAAGTAACGGCGAGGTGTTGGCGTAGTAGCTCAACCGTCTCACAGCTAAGCTCCTAATAAATGCTTCAAGCTCTGAAGTTGTTGTTCAGTAGTCTTAAGGTCCTTTAAAACAAAAGAAAAAAAACAAACCGTGTTGGTATTCCTCATCTGCAGCCAGGAGGGTGTTTTTGGTGATCAGCTGGTTTTCTGGGGGGAAGAAGGGAAGAGGCTCTAGGCCATGCTGGACTGGGAGTCGGAGTATAGGGCAGATTGGTGCAGTGATGCTCCTAAACTCAACTTGCCCCTTTTCAAGTGAAAGAAAATAAGTTGTCTAAGGTGCTAGTATTAAAAAAAATAATGATGAGAGCACTTGCTAGAGTATGGGTAGGCTCAGAAAGCTTTTACACTCCAGGATTTGCTTGCGGTGAGAAGGGAAAACCAAGTGCAGTCACTTTTTATCAGAGGTTAAAAATAGGATTTCTCAAGAAGCTCTGTTGGCATCTGTGGTTTTTAATCTCTTTAAAAAGCGAAGAGGTAGTATTTTCCGATGACGCAGTTACTGAAGTTAGTGCTAATGAAGTTGGTTAGGCGGTTTCAGAGGAATTTTCAAAGGCTGCAGCAAGATCAGGTTATTCAATAGCAGACGAAATCCCCCGTGATGTGTTTAGTGTTGCATGATGAAGGGGAAACATTTGAGCTATTTGCTTATATTGATGCAATCTGAATTAACTCTGGGAAAAACACTTAGCCATGTGTTCTTGGGTGCGTCTCCACTGGCAGGTAGGATTAATTGCATCTTGGCTCTTGTTTTAGTAATGGCAGATAGAACCAACTCTGCTGGTTGTAGCTGGGGATTGAATTTAATAAATTATTGGAGAAATGAGGGGGCTGACAGCATGGACTGAACTTCAGGAAGTTGGAGGATGGGAGCCAAAATTTTAGAGATGGAAAGACTCGAGATGGAAAAGTTGTTGTAGGAAATGGCATTCTTTGCGGTAGTGTAGCCAGGATGCAGGATGGTTTTGGGAATACTGTAGTGAAGTTGGATATCACTGCAGCTCCTCTGATGAGGTTACTGGGCTCTAGTAGCATTTAGGGGGAGCACCTGGTGCAAAATCGTCTCATTCAGCATGAATTGCTGCTGTGGATCACTTAAGCTGTGCTGACTGTGCTGAATATCAGTTAAAGCTCTTTGGATTGATTTTTGAGAGTATGTGCCTGTACAGTCTCGAAACCCCTCCCTACCCTTTTGTTAAATTGGGATGGAGAGAGTACTTACTAAAATGAACAAAATATTTTCTGTCACTAAGAACTCAAACTATTAAGCCATCAACACAATGCTTTAATTTACTGTTGCATAATGCCCTAATAAATTTTAAATGTTAAGTGCTTAAAGAAATACAAAAATCTTCCATTTATGTTTTTTCTGGGAGGAGGAGAAGGTCCACTTTATTGCCCCATGGAAACCTGTATCTGTCAAAGAAGTTGGCCTTTAATTACTGTGGGCAAGGACAGAAATTTCTCTTGACCATCCTGCTGCTCGTGTCAGGAAGGTGCAAGCCTGAAGCATACTTCTACAGCACTGCCTGTTTTCTCTTCCCTGCTGTGCAGCCTGAAATAGCTGCAGCTCCCTGCGTGTTTGCTGAGGACCTGTAAGCCGGAGCCAGAGGAAGAGAGAAGCAGCAGGTGCTTCTTGTGCGCGGGAGAGGGATGGGGCCTGTCCTGCGTGCTGACATCTGTTTCATTTAATCCCCAAACAGGCTCTTTTGAAGCAAGCACAGGTGTGCTCTCTCTGTTACTGATTGCACTTGACAGTTGGCCCGTGAAGCGTGGTCCCCTGCTGCCGCAATGGGTCCTGGACCCTTGCGTGGGAAGCTTTGGACCTTGCAGCCCAGCGGGGTGGAGACATGTCGATGTGGAGCTCCGACGCATGGGCATCCAACGTGCGGGGGCGGAGGAGCTGGACTTGCTCTACGTGTTGTTCTGCAGCTCCTGGCCCAGTGGGGCTTCTGTGATGAGAAGGAGAGGCTTCCTGCTGCAGCTGCAAGTTTTAAGGGGTAAACAGGAGGAAAAACAAAAATATTAGCACAGTTTGTGCTCTGTTGAGCTGTCCAGACTCTGAGTGATCAAAAGGGAACAGATGTGGTGTATCTGGTTTCTGTGGGTCTGGCAGTCCTCATCGCGGAGCACAGCCCTTCCCCAGGCTTGCACGCTCAGCTGGATGCAGGACACCGCATGCTTCCCCCTTTAGACCCCACCACAGACCTGAATTTTGTTAAACTGTTCTTCCTGTCTTAATGCTTTCACTCCAAGAGAGGGAGAGTGGTGGCTGTCTTGAGCAGTGGTGGTGGCTTATCTGAGCAGTTTTCTTGAGAATAAACACTTGCATGTAACAAAAAAACCAAGGCAGCATCCCCAGAGCTGTGCGGTACTGGTGTGAGATGATCGCCTGTCATTCAGTCTGCGGTAGTGCCAGAGGACTTCAGGTGCAGCACGAGTATTAATGCTTTTCTCTCATTTTTTGAGCATTTGGGCAGTTAGTGGAAATAATGTTGATGCTGAAGGTGTTTTTAGTCATGCAGCTTGTGGAGGAGGGTGGAAGAAGTCTTGAAAACATGTTGTAAAGGGTGTGCTGATGTCTTATCTTGGAAAATAAACTTGGAATTTGATTTTGAGTTGGACTTGAAGCATGAAGTAACGTCCATGCTGTTGAAGATGACATAAATACAGAATCACTAAAGACGGAGGGATTCCTTGAAAATCTTTTAATACTTTTACTTTAGCTGGGAGGTGTTTAATTCCCCTGCCCTGTTTAGACAAAGAAATAGATTAGACCAAGCATTAAACCAACTCTTTGCCTACAGGTTTATTACCAAGCTTTTACTATTTTATCATTTGCTTTTACATAGGTTTGAAGTTTTGTGGTGTTGGGTTTTTTTTTCCTTTTTCTCTGAATTATGTTTTGTTTGAATACACTTTTAAGATTTGCAGTTAATGGTGGGTATTAGGATTGAGAGATTAGCCCAAGAGCTGTTGTGGTACTTCATTGTTAGACTCGGAAGCGGGAGCTGGGGGAATTAGCTGCTTTTAAAGGGGTTTACAAGCAGTATGGGAAAAGGGAGAGCTGTAAGCTTTCTGCATGCTGGCACTGGGCATCCACCCAGGTCTGGAGTATAGGCCTGAAGACTTTTTTTTTTTCAGTGTAGTGCTTATTTAAATACTATGTGGAGGCAGTCCCGTACAAGTAGACTTGGCACAGCTTCATGCTTGTTTGCTATAGAGATACAAATGTTTGGGGGAACTTTGCTTAGTAAATACATGAGTAAATTCACCTTTTTCAGTTGTAAAACTGTTTGTGTCAGAGGGACATTGAAATATTTGAGTTCTCTGTATTTGGAGGGAAGCAGCTGAATCTTGAACTGATTACAAAAAAGATATTTTCTCAATTGCAATGTAATATATGGCTGCAGCTAGACAGCACAGCGATTTTCTTCTTCTGTGTTTCCGTGCTTATATCTTTACCCACTGAAGTTCATCTTATTTCCAAAGCTTATTGGTATGTCCATGAAAAGGCTGGGAACAGCCTGGCTTTGTTTTCCCATGAGCTGGGGGAAAATAGATTATTCTTCAACCAGTGAGTCTGGAGGAGGATATGCTCATGTTAGGCAATGTGGTTTAAATTTGAAGGCCTTTACTATCCTGGTCACTGGGTTAATGAAGCGGTGAATAATTTGTGTACTTAATATTCCTGGGAGATTGAAATGCCTTTAAAAAGCCAATCTGTCCAACTGCTGTGTCTTTCTACAGAATACATTTTAAAAAAAGTAACCAGACCTGGTTAGGTGATCAACTCAGTGATACTTGAGAAAATGAAGCAGTGTCTAATCAGTGTAGTGACTATTTCTTTAGCAGTGACCTTTGCATAGGTAAAAAGTATTTTGATATGTACAAATTTTTAGCTGTACTCTGTCCAGCTTTGGTGTTCGGTGGGCTTGGTGTGTGGTTTTTTTTTTAACCCCTGCTCACATTTACTTACCTTTAGTAATTGGGGGGTATAGATAAAGGAAGACTGGGAAGGAAATAGTACTCTTGCAGCTGAAATGAGAGGTAGGAGGCTAAGCATGAATGCATCCTAAAACTCCCTGAAGGTCTCTTCCAAGGTCTCATTCAAAGTAAGTTCTGCTTATTCTAACAGTATTTTACCAGAATAATGTTGCCCTTTGAAGGATAGGGAAAGCTGCTCCTTTATCCTCAGCCAAATCAGCTATTCCAGGAAAATCTTTTCCACTAAGCTGTCAGCACTATCACCTTCTTGTCCAGGATTGTACCTCTTCCCCACTGTCATTGCTGTGTTCCTGAAATCGGCAGTACAGATCTGGATTTCTTTATATGCTTGTTAAAAGAAATGTACGTTGCTGTTCTTTAGCCAACTGAAAATTAACTTCTTACTGCCATCCTTAGCTTCGCAAAAAGTGATTGAGGTTAAAAGTTCAAATAATTTCTTGCAGAAGTATCCCAGCGTGATCTGGAAGTGATTACATTATTGTTGGTATTGATTTAAGGCTCTCTTCTTTGTCATCTGTGTGAAATCTAGTGTATCTAATCGTGGGCTGATGGCATTTTTTTATAGCAGCACTTTTCTTTGCATTGGCTTGTATAAGGAGACCTCAAATTAAACTATACTGTGTGTACTTGAGCATTTTTTTCTCGCGTTAAGAAAATTCAGCAAGTATCTGAGTTAGCATGTTGGTAATGGAAATGTTGAATGGGCTTAAAAATTACTTTTTTCCTGACTTTAAAGGAAATAGAATATATATTTCATAAAAGGGCTTTTTCAGATAAAATAAGATTTTTATAGTAATGCAAATAATGTGCAGCAAAATACAGGGTCATCAGACCTTGGTGAAAAGAAACCCAAGTTGTGTGCAACTTGTCCATGTGTTTGAAGTACTTCACATGTTCTTTTTTTGGGAGTAGAAACTGGTAATGAGACCATTTACTAACACTGCTCCCCAAGTCTTTGGAGGAGCGAGACATTCAAGAAGGTTGTCACCATCCATGGGCTCATTCAGAGGGAGGCTGTTATATCTGATATTGCTCCATTAACTTTGTTAAAGCTTTTTTCTGAGGGTGTCATGGGAGGCTCATGGAATTTTTTGCAGTGACTCATGAAGGCATGGCTGTTAATTTCCTCTTTGCAAACAAGAGTCAGTTATGTTTCTTGCTGGAATGCATTGTCCTATGGAAGTAAAACTCAGCGAAGAATTTGGTCTGTTCCTCGTCATGTCCCACATAGTTTCTGAACCCTTTGCTCTTCTGCTTGGATGGGCAGAAGGAAGAAGCTCTGCACAATAATGACAGTTCTTGTTAGTGTTATGAAAAAGGTTAACCAAAGATGGAACCAAAATTCAGACTTCCATCTTCATCTCTCACTGGTTTTGGCTTCTGCGGTCAGGTGTGACTCCAAAGATGTCCCTGTTATGGAGTTGAGAAGATGCAAGATTTCCCTTCTAAAACTCAACAAAGAGCCTCACGTATAGGAAGCCATATGTTGTTAATTCCTCTGCTCACATGGCTCCTTCTGTCCAAACCCTCCTGTTTTAGCAAAATCAGGAACTGTATGTCATTCTGGGTGAAGTGGCTTCCAATGTCTCACTTTACCTGAGCAGATCTTTACAGCTGTTAGTTGTCCTGCTTGTCTTGTATTCATCTGCTGCTCTGTGGTAACAAACAGCCTTGCATTTAAGACCAGCAATGAAGTCCTTGGTAAGCTTTTAGTCTCTAGCAACTCTTATTTTCAAGCTAAAAACACTATAGAGCAAGGCTTTCTCTTTTAATTTAGTGTGAAGTTCCATAAGGAAAAGTTTGAGTGGGTTTGAAGGTAAAGGCAGTGTTGGTGTTGCATGGGTTTCTGATGAATTAAGATCTTTCCCCCACTGCTCCAGTGCGTTTGCAGCATTTCCTTAACTTGGACAGATGCTGGCTTTCACTTATTTTCTCCTTTCAGAGGCTCATTTGACTGCTGAATCTCCTTTGATGAAATGTTTTGTCTCTAAATTCTGTGTCTGTGAAGTAGAGACCCAGCAGGATGTGCATTGTGCCAGAAGATGATAGCTGCTGCCTACTATGGCTGATGTGTGCTGCTATTGAGTGTTTGAAATTAGGGGGGGGTTTGCCTATGACTGACCCTGTTAATTGCGTTAAGGATAAGGACTGATCTTCATTTCACATCAGACGTTTACTGGGAAATGGTAGACTTTTAAAAAGAATTATCCAATCTGGCTATCAAGGAAGCAAGCCTCTAGAGTTTGTACCATGTGGTATCTTTTGGATTTTTCTCCCATTTCTGTTGCACTGAGTTATACAAAGCTTTTTTGAGTTGATAAGTGTATTGACTACTTTAACTGGATCCTTGTTTAGAAACGAGTGATAACAGTTTTTAAAAGGGCAGAGGTAAGAAGCATATCCTCCTGGATGAGGTGGAGCAGAGCTGGAGGGCTTTATAATGTTTTGATGAAGGTGGGCTGCATGCCTCCTGTGGAAAATTAAATCTTAGCTAGGCTTTGTGGGTTTCTCAAATGATTCTGTTTTCCACCCGAAGTAGCTTTGTTTTTCTTTGAGCTGTCTGCGCTTTGTCCAAATGTTGATCTTTTACAGGCACTTTGACGTCTTGGTGATGGCCATATCTGTGAAGATTAACATTTGGGGTTGCGTGGTGGTAGCTCCCCTTGGCCTTGGAATGAGGTACCCATCTAGGCGTGGGCATACTGCAGGGTCTTGGAAGTCTGAGCTTTTGGAAAAGCCAAGCTCTCCTTGCTGTAACTCAATGGTAGATGGAAGAGTGTGATGCTTTTCAGCTCTCTTGGGGTGTCTGTAGATCGAAGGGCCACGGGTAGGTTGTTTTGGGGTTGACCTATCACTAAAGGTAAGGATTTAGTGAAAACAAAGGCTTGAGAGCACTGTATTGTTTGAGACTTCACAAGGGCAGTAGCTTTACAGATAGGTTTAAATGTCTGTTTCTTCCCCTTTCCCCCCAAAATACTGTCAAAAATACCTGACAGCAGAGGGAGGAAGAAATGTCTCGACCCCTACTTCATGGGCTGCTGCTGATGATCAAGAAATTACTTGAAGTTTTAAAGTGTGTTAGTTTATATTATTGTTTGAGTTACAAGAGATCTAGCTTCAAAAAAACACTTTTTCATCAACTAGGGAGTCAATATTTTTAAAACAATGTCACTGCCTTAGCAGTACTAATCAGAAAATGAGTTTTTAATAGCCTCTCTCCTAAGAAAAATGCCTTCTGATAGAGTTCATTTAGGCTTCACAGTGGGGTAGTGTGCCTGAAGTGGATCTCGTTATTTGGCATTCAGTGCAAATGGTTAAACTAATTTTCTGTGCAATCACCCTCTTTTAGGCAGTGCTGTTACCGAAGGAAAATTTGAGCTGTTCTTATGCTGCTGAAGGGCCTGTGTGTGACTGGGGAGGACGTGGTGCGATCTAACAAGCTGTATGTAACATGTGCCTCTCAACGCAGTGCTTGGGGATATGAGGTTTGTCTTCTTATGTGCAAGATGCTTCTTGGGTGCTTGCTGGAAGGCTGCTCCCAGGGGTCCTGTTGCACGGTGACCTCGCTGGCAATCTCCTCTGCCACAATCCAGGACCTAATGAACCTACTTTTTGTGGAGTGAGTGGGTTTTATGTTGCCTTGCCTGGACTTTGTTCTCTGAGTATTTCTGCAGCTGTCCCTGATCCACACTTTTTTTACTTAAATGCAGGTCTGAGTTCTTGAGCACCATGACCTTTGACCATCTGGGAATAAAATGTATTTCTTTGTGTAGCTTCCACCAGGCTGCTCTGTCTGTTCTTCACAGCACAGCTGCCTCACTGCTCTACTGCTAACAAGGTGAATTAATTGCCCATCCAGAACTACTAGGGTTCAGTTGTATTCCTGCCGCTGGGAACCAGGCACTAACATTTAGCTTTGTACCATGCTGTATGGCCCAAGTTTGACTGCTAGATAAATTCAACAAATTAGAAGTCCCTGTGGAAGATCTTTTTTAAGCACATTAAGATTGTTGTTGTTGTTGTTTCCACTGGGGCTGTTGTAGGAAAGCATGCTTTGTAGGAAACTCATTTGATGTTATACCATCCCAGTGGTATCCCAGGTGGTGTTTGGTACCTTCTTTCAAATCCTTCCTTTACAAAGGAGCAGCAAACTAATGCTGTCTCAGTCTGGAAATCTTCCTCTTTTGCAAGACTGTGAAGGTATCTATTTTTTTGCTTTTTTCAGTTTTCTCTGTTCCTGGAATGCCAGCCTTTAGCCTGGGTGGAAGGATTCTTTCCACAACTTTCCGACTTTCCACATACAGGTTTGGTACATTGAGGTGTTTTGGAGCCTGATGTAAAGCAGATTTGGTTCCATTCCAGTCTGTCTGTGAATTAAACCAAGGGCTTCAGATTTCGTAGCTGGAAGTATTGAGAAGCCTGGAGTTAGTATTATCTTTGAAGGGTCAGCAGAGAGCATCCAGTTTCATTTTCTGTGTTCATGATGATACAAAATAATCTTAACGGAGTGGCTTCTGTGGGACACGGGTCATGCTAAGCCATGCTACCTTCTCAAGTTTGTGTCGTTTTCTGCTAAAATCTCTTTCTTTAGGAATAGCAGCTGCATTTGGTAGTTCCTTGACCTTCATGTGTCTCCAGACAGGATGCGTGGATGAACGTGAACTTGCATGATTGAGGGTTTAATACACCTTTGCAACTTCCACGAGCGTTTGCAGTTTGTGCAGTTTATTCTTCAGAGGCAGAGTTGAAGGCACACGCCGGCTGTTGTTGAGAACTGGACTGCAATTCCCTCTCTGCTTCAAGAAAAATTTGGAAGAGCTTTGCTTCTGACTTTGCAAACATATTTGAAACATAACTCAGGGGCAAGCTTTGTTTTGGAAATGGCCTTGCTCCAGCAATGGTTTTGTCAAGTCTGTTTATCCCAATTCCTTCCCTGGCTTAATAGGCTGAGAAAGTAAAACTGTTGTGTGGGTGGGTGGTTGAAAATGGTCCGTATGGATATTGCTGTAATTTATGTTTCATAAATAATGGTAGCTTGTGCATAAGTCTGTAATTGACTGAAAATGCATTAAAAGATAGTGTGAAGGCACACAAACTGCTACTTAAAATCTGTAGCAGGAGTCAGTTGAGAGGAGCGGGAGATTTCTCAGTGGGAGATGGGGAGGCAGGAGGCATGCAAACTCTGTGCAACCTTAAATGCCATGTTTCAAATGTGCTAGAAGTTAGTTTTCTTAAATGTTTATTGAAGAATGTGAAACTCTAAGTACTTGAGAAAAGAAAGCTGTCTTGTCTGCACTGGGGCCAGGTGACGGATGCTAATAGCAGCAGTATTATTTCCAAATAGCTGCGGCGTTAATTACGGCCTCTGTCTGAAAAAAAAAAAACACCAAAAACCAAAAAAAATCTGTGGCTGGTGAGTGGGAGGTGGAAGGGCAGGGGCAGGAGGGAGATTAAACCATCAAAATTCCAGAGAATGCAGTGTTTTGCGTAAGGAAACATTTGCAGCCTCTCCATGGCTGTACAGCCAGCGGTGTGGGAGCTAGGCTGGAAGCTTGTCCTGCTCCCAGAGCTGCTGAACTTGCTGCTGCTCAGAGTGCTTGTATATAGTCGTATCACTTAATTTGTTCTTAATTAGGCTCAACAACGCGGGCTGTGTGTTTTTGATATCTAATTCAGATAGGAGCAAAGCCAGACATTAGAGTTGTTGCGGGCTACGAGCACATGTGGAGGAGGAGGGGGGTGAGCAGGGAAAGCATTGCCTTTCAATGGGCAGGGGAAAAGGCTTCAAAATATAGTTTAATAGAAACTAGAGGCTGATTATCATGGGCGATGGAGCCATTGAAGCGGGTTGAGAGGCAATGCTCCGGTGGGAACTGGCGTACCTCCCTTCCAGGAGTGCTGCAGCTGGAGCTGGGGGCTTCTGGCATCTCACCCACACACGTGGACACCCTCCAAAATAACTTCCATGCTGCATTTGGCCAGGGCTGTCTCAGCTCTGGTCATTTGGGTTTGCCAAACTTTGTAAGCTGAAGCATTGTATATGCTTTGACTTTAGGTGTGCTAGCCCAAAGCGTGCGAGGGAAGGCATCGAGCTGCTGGAGGGCGAGGCTCCTGGGAGGGGATGCAGAAGGAAAACAGACCTCAGGAAAGCCTGTTAACATTCCTGCACTAACTACCCCATTTGCAAAATGCTTTTTATTTGAATTTTGGTTTTTTTTTTTTGTCCCAAGTTGGTAAAATCTTGTTGTCCTTTAAATAAATGGGTTTGTAACACTCACCAGATTATCTGATGTTTAAATTTGTTTGCAATGTACTGCACAAAAAAATCCAATACATTTATTTTCTTATTAAAAGAAGTAATATGTTTGCCAATTGGCCAAATATCATATTTAAGGAAGCTGCAACTCCATTTTGGTAACTATTTAAACTTTTGGATTTTGAAAGTAACTTTTAGTCTTGTTTTTCCAGTCATTCTTCCATCCCTGCATCTCCCATCTCTGAAAGTATACATCTGGAGCTGAACATCAGGAGTATTCCCTCCTACACTTCCTACTGTCAAATTAAAAAAATACCTGAGGGGAAATAAAAATGTAATGCAATTTGCCCTTTGTTTTGTCACTTTATTAAGTTGAATGCTGTGAGAATGACTTGAAGGTGCATAAGACTTGTTGCTTTGTTGTGATTCCTTTGGAGATGCTTTCTTACGCAAGAAACATTCATTCATAAGAGCTGTCTCGCCATGTTGCCAAGGGTGAGAAGCATTGCATTGTGCAATTCAGCTGAAAGCTTTTTACTGAATCTCCTCTGGCCTGCTGCTGCCACCAGCTCTGATCTTCGGAGGGCTGTGATGGCAGTGGTTGCTTGCTTTGGTTATTACTGGATGGTAATAACGTGAGGAAAACCCATGACAGGTGGAAACTGCCACTTCTTTTAAAAGATGGTTAGTATTGAAGTCACTGTTCGCGGTGTCATTATGGACTATGGGTGATGAAGTGATGATTTCTTGCTAATTGCCATGCATTCTGCTGAGAATAATGGGCAAAAGGCAGCTTGTGTGTCTTTTCTGGATAAGTAAACTCTTTAGATCAAATTTTTTTTTCTTGGGTAAACCTTCCATTTTGGGAGAGAAAACCCCCACTTTCCTGTGCCCCTTCAGTTGGGGGAGTGCCTTTCAGATACCTGCTGAGTACAGGTCACGGAGCAGCTTCTGGACATTTGATACAAGCACATGAAATTTCCAAGGTTCCCGACCCATCATAACCCAGATCCTACTCATCTTGGAGCCAAAGCTGGTGGCAGGAGGTAGCTTTGCAGTCCGGATATGTGAATGAAATGGAGCCCTCCCCAACATGGCCTGTGGCGTCCTTGATCATCTGTGATCTGGCTGCGCTTGCCAAGTGTTAAAGTGCCTTTTTAAAATGAGCTTTTATCGTTTGTGCTGAAAAAGGACTTTGGGGCTTCCTGTGCAGATAGGACTTTTGTGTTGTACATGGGATCTTTCCAGTCCCTAGTGAATAAACACAGCTGGCTGTTTTGGGAAACGGACTTAACATCTTTGCATCAAAGCTGTACAAATAAGGCAACAAGCTGTACTGAATTATTGGACAGTGTTTTCTGACTTTTACACTGACTTAAGAGTGATCAAATAAAAAAAAAAAAATGCCTTTCTTACAAGGCTGCCTTCAGCCCAAGCTGGGGAAATAAGTTTCCCCTCCTCCCACCTTTGGAAACATGACTAAAAGAAGCAGCCTCGATGACTTATCAATGTTGGATTATCATGCAATAATTTACTGGGCAGCCTTTTGCTCTCCGGAGCCGCCCACGCTCACAAGTCAATGGTGCCTTTGTTCGGGAGCACTGGAAGAATGCATGATCTAATGGGGGGTGGGAGTTCACCTTCGTTCCAGTGCGCTCAAGGCTGCACTCATTCCCCCAGTGTCCCAAACCCGTTTCTCTCTTCTGTCCTTGTCTTAGTATGGGTGCCCAGAAAAAGCAACCTGTGTTTATATCTCTGTTGGGCTTTCTTAAAACCCAGGCGCCTGTCTGGGGTGGAGCTCTGCATGCCAAAAATCTTTGGTTTGGTGGAACATGGTTTATGATGAGATGGTGTTAAAATTCTTTAGGCGTTTCTTGTTCATGACATATGTGCGTGAGTCTCCAGGCTCTTTAGGTGAGGACAAGAAACTGAACCTAAGGTTTATTATTACTAGTTTGTGTTCCCATAAGGGCCACCACTCAGCGTTTGAGAGCTGTCATCCATGCTCCTACATGGAGTTATTTCCCCAGTGTAGATCATGAGGAAATGGAGATCCTTCATTTTCTTTCTTTGGATGCTGGGTATTCCATTTGCTTCTGCAATACCAGCGCGCTCCTCCTCCTCCTCCACAAATTTTCTCAGGAAAGCTTGAGTGTAGTTGTAAAGGACATTTGCTCTAGAACTACAATATTTTCTTGCTTTTTGTCATAAGTTTGGCTTTTTCTTGTGCATGTGATGCAAGCAACATAACTTATCACTTATGTGTCTTGCAGGTGTTGGACTGTTGTTGTTTAATAACAGTTTTTAATTCCAAAAGAGCAAGTTGCTCAGGATGTTTCTCACTCTCATCCCCTCCTTATAAACACTGTCCTGCTCTGGTTGCCCATCTGCATACTGGAAAATCCTGTCCCATTCCATGGGATGGGAAAACTCCCATCTCCTTAAATATTCTCTCATCTGCAGCCACTGTGCTCCAGGAGGGTTTCTAGCATGAGAGGCTGATCGAAATACTGCAGTAGCTGAGAACTTGGAGTGGTTGGTTGGCTCAAGAAACAGCGATCAGTCTCAAACAAGATCTTGTGAACTTACTGGCCTCTGTCTGCAGGCAGCGGCATTTCCATCCCTTGCAATTCTCTGCTCGTGTGAGGTTCCACTATCTGTACTACCCTTTGGGACAGGGTGGTAGCGGTAAGAGCGAAAGATGGTGCCTCCTGATCGCTAGTAGCTCTTTGTTTGTCCCAGAGGAGCAGCTGAGCATTTATGTCTTGAACCAGCAGAGTCAGTCTGTCTGCTTATAGCTGGTCCAGGATTGTGCTTGGTGGTGGGGACATTTGATGGTTCAAGAAGGGCAGAGGTGAGGTGGGAGTAAGGACAAGATGGGCAAACAGCATGGGGCGTGTTCCAGTCTAGTAAACTGCGAAAGCTGGCCTTTCTTCTTGGGAATGATGGGGAAACAGGTCAGATGAGAGCAAAAAGAAACGCCAGGTAGTGGTAGTTGCTGCTCTCTGTCTTGTCACTGCAAAAGGGAAATGAAATCCAATCAAAAAGTAATAAGTGTGCTGGTATATTTTACTGGTTTGTTTTCAATTCTTTTGACCTTTACTTAGAAAGAGGTTGTCAGCAGGTAGCTGTGTAAAAAAAGCTGCCTTGAAGCAGGAGCCCACCAAAAGAAAAACAGAGTAAAGTTTAACTGTTTCATTAATGCTCGGTGAATTTTGCTGAAAATAAATCTGCAAAGGCTTGGTTCTCTGCCCAATACAGTCTTCTCAGGTGGATTTTTTTCCTGGGTAGCAGAAATCAGCAGCTGTATTTTAAAGCTCACTGCTGGGAAGATGCACCAAGGGATCGCAGAGAGTGCAGGAGAGAGCACGGTTTCTTTCTGCATGTAGGGGATGGGGGGGGGACCGATAGTGAAGGAGGCCAGTGTCATCTGGGTTTATCTCATCCAGGCATCTGCTCCCAATTCAGCGTCTGTAGTTGGCATGCCAGCTGGCGGAGCTTTTTCCTGATGTAAATTATCCATCCATTCTGAGGGCTGTGAATACAAGGAGGCCTTTTGTGTATGGGGACAAATTCCTAACTTGGGGGGAAAAGGGAGGAGTCTCTAAAGATCTAAATAGTGTTTCCTTACATTTCTCCAGTCTGTCTTTATGGTTTTCAGCATGGTGCACTTCCTGGTGGGCCCTGGGATGCAGAATTGGCCGATAACCCTGCTGAGGAAGGGCTTTAATTGCTGATGACATCTGGAAGCTGTGGTCAGGCCAACAATGTGAACAGGTTTTCAGGGGAAGCATCACCTGCATCAAAGAGCACTGAATGTTTCCAGTGCCACTGCTGCCACCTCTGCAGGCACCCAGACTTGCTCGTGTGCTTGAACCTGTAATTGCAGTGCTGTCCTGAAGGCTTATATGTGTGCGTGCTTGCTTACTTTAGAGAAAGAAATTATGGGGTTTTTTACATCAGCCTGAATTGCCAAAAGGGGCTGGTTATTTTGTCACCTTGTGTCTTTCTGGTGAACAGCTTCATGCCTCAGAAAAGGTGTGGTTTTAAAATGTGCGGCTCATGATTTGTGCTCTGGATGCTTTAAAGACATGTCAAGTTGCACTCTTGAAGCACTAAGCTAAATACTGCACATCTTTTACTAATGAACTTTTATAGCAAACATCTGGAGTTCTTCCTGCAAGATAGACCTGCCACTTCTCAGTACACAGAGTACACAATATTATCTGATATTTGACCTTATCAGACACTTCTAAGCCAACCTGAGATCAAAATAATCACCAGCTCCTAGGACCAGGAGAACAATGACTTTTTGTCTTCCACATGAAGCATTCAAGCCTGCCCTTCACCTGGTTGTTGCTGTCGCCACTTCTCAGCATAGCAGCAGTATGTATTTATTTAGCCCTGCAAGACTTGAAAGCAACTTGGGCTGGTTACCTTTGCTTGAAAAAGGCTCTGCAACCTCGAAGAGCGCTGCCAGCTGCCACGCTGCTAAGCACAGCTTTTTACGTTCGTTTGGTATGAACGGGGGGAAACACATTTCAACACTGTGTCAGCTGGTCTTGGGTAAGCTCTGTTGTTCCAGCAGTATTTACCCACGGCAAGCTGATACGGCGCTAGCGCACAGCCGCGCTGTGTGCATTAACTGCATTCCTCTTTAATGCCATTAACAGGATTTCTCAAGTCGTTACACTGCCAGCTGAAATAAATGTCTTTTTCACCTGGGTTGCTTGGTCAGGAGGCTTTTGAATGCATTTTCTTGGCCCATGTGTAAAACTGAAGATTTACAGCAAGGGATTTCTACGGAAAATGTTTCGTGTTGCCCAGAGTGCAGTTTGCATGTGTTGTGCCTTTAGCTGAGTTGGAATTTTTGCAGGGAGCTGTAGGAGACCTTGTCGGGTAACAGGGTCTGTAATCCCTTTTATAGTGGAGAGGAAATAAAATAGTTCTTTTTCGGGACGTGCAGGCTGTGACCTGGCCTTTCTGCTAGAGCAGAAGGTTGTGTGTTTGCGGAATGAGTGCACACGCCTGGCCCCCTCTTCATTCCCAAGATTCTTTCGAGACGTTTCCTCCCCGAAATCTTGATGAAGCCTGAATGCAGGGGTTTTTGCTTCACACTAGAGGAACACAGTACTAGTAGAAGAAAACTAACCCAAGTTAAAGTGGCAGGATAGTCTCGACAATTCAGTTGACACAGTTTAATTGAATGATGTTCATGCTGTTGGCTCTGGCTTATTTTTTTCCCTCTTGACTCATGGAATGGCTGCTCTTGCCTGATGTCTTCACTGTCATCACTTGTCATCAAAATTGCCTGAAGAAATCCCACTAGAACAGACTTTTCAGCCTCATATTTTGCTTTGTATTGGCATGTGAGGTCAAAGAAAGCTTTCTCATTAAGCTGATGACAGTTTTATTAGTGATAAAACCGTGGTAGTAGGTCTGGTTTTAGCTGCTGCCCATCCGAGGTGTTGGTGAAGTTCTCACACTGGCAGATTGCAGTTCAACTCTTACACTAGTGTCTTCCTGCAGCAGAATGAGGAGGTGTTTGCTTTTGGGGCTCCTTGCCTTTATCTGGAAAAGATGGGGAGTTTATCTTAGGTTTGTTTACTATGGGCCTGAAAAAGATGTTCGTGCTTGGCTGGCCTCTTGGCTTGTGTTCGGTGTGCTCACTGTGAGTTTGAGCGTGCGTGCTCTAAATCAGACTTTCCTTTCAGTGAGGAGCTCTCTTCTTGAAGAGAGACTGTGTAGCAGAAGCATTGGGAAACCTGTGAGGGACCGATCTGTACATGTGATGTCTGCTTCTTGCCTTGCACTGAGATTTGTATGAAAAATACTTCCAAATAAATGGAAACAGGATTAATCATCTCTTGTATTGGGCAGCAAGGGGAGAAGGGTAAGCCTAAGCAGTGTTACAATGTTAAGTATTGACCCCTTGGAGTGTCTAGCCTTTTTGGAAGCAGTTTGGCTTTAATTAGCGTGATGGCTTCTCACTTGTCTTCTGTGCGTAAGAAGATCTCATTAAATAACTTAACTCCAAACCAACAGTGAGCTAGTATTGAGCAAGAGTCACAGATTGTGAATGTCTGGCTTCCAGTCTTGCGCTTAGGTCATCCATAACCTCACACGTGATATAAATGGGAAGGGGTATTCTGCAGGAAGTATTGGGGGGTTTGTATCTGTACAGTGCCCCAGCTGTCTTGCATGTCACGCACGGATAGTGCTTTTTGGTCGGTTGGGGTATTGGCTGATTTCGTTGGCTTTGAACACAAGATTGGTCTTTTCTTATCGTTGGTACATGTAGGTGCAAGTTTTTTGAGTGCTGTAGGTCTTGATTTTTACCTTTTTTCCAGTATGTTGATTTCTGGACCTTTTGATGTATTCCTCCTGCTACTTTGGTGTTTCCAGCAGCCAGAAAGGACAAAGGTTCCTCCCTTGCGCCGGCCGGGCTTTGGGTGTGACGTGTGTAATGCAGACTGGTCCTGGTGTAGCTGGTGGGTGGCCTGTGAGCCAGGTGCGCGGCTTGAACCTGATTCATTGCAATCAGGTTTTGCATGTGTGCTTTGAGAGGCACATTGTTCTTGCCGCCTGGTGCCGTCTGGTCTGCTTTAACTTGTCAAGTGAGCCACTCTTCAGCAGGTGCAAAGCCTCGCGTTAAAATTTAACACAGTGGAGTTAATTCATTTTACAAGATGAGATTAAATCTGCATGACTTCTACAGGCAGAGAAAACCTGTTTCTCAATTGAAACTCTTCTAGTAGCTTTTTTTTTTTCTTTGGTCAATGAAGGAACCAGGGATGGCTGTAACCATTGCTTAGAGCAGTGTTTTCCATGGAGGTGGTGGGAGCATAAAAGAGCATGACAAGGACTAAACGCCCGAGGTTTTGTTCAGACAAACCTCACATTGTTTTAGCAAGTTCCCTACGTGCGCCAGGGTGTCCTGTTTGTACACAGTCTGCTTGCCGAGGTGGAGCAAGAACAGCCGGTGCACAGCTGTATGCCTCCTTCTGGGAATGTGCCCCTCTGCCAGCGGGGACTGTGGAGGAAAGCGCCTGAAGCGTGCTGTGATCCTTCTCTACTAATGGGTTTCCTCAGGGCTGTGAATCCCCTGGGTGGTTGGCTTATGTGCACGGGGGTAGATGCTCAAGTGACTGGAGAAGAATCCATGAGGAGGATGGTCTGCTGGTTGCCACAGACCTGTTAGGAGATGAATAGAGGGAAGGAAGGTGGGTTTACGTTTATCCTTCTAGGAGAGGGAGAACATGGCTAGTTTGTAAATCATTGCATTTTGATCTGACAAGTGTCTTGGCAACTTCAATCATATGGTCTGGGAAACTTAAACCTTGTTTTGTCTTTCCCAGGGAGTGAGTAGAAGAGGGTATACTCAGTAGTTCACTGCTGGAGGAACAGCTTCATGAGTAGTAGAAAGAGTTTGAGATATCGTCTGTTTAGGGAGGAAGCACAGGTACAAAACAAACTCTGCAGTGTGACTCTTATCTCTCTGGTTAATAGTGTTTCTCCCACACATGTACTTGGAAGAAATATTATCAAATGGCATGGTTAACTTGGACCTGGCCTTAGATACACACAAACTGTTCATGGCTCTGATGTAACATATCGTCTGTTGGGATACAGGCACTGTTAGTGATGTCTGTGAAAGGGAATCGCAGATTGTGAGATGTGTGTTTGGTTGCACAGAAGTCTGTAGGTCTGTTTATTTATCTACTCAGCCTGCCCTCGACTTCTGTCTTCAGTTGCTTCACCTTGTCTTTGCCAGGAGATGCAGTACGTAGGACTGGAGGAGATGCTTCTTGTGCTCCTTCTTATCCTACAGAATCGTACTGGAGGAGGTGTTTCTTCTAAAGGGAGAACTGTAGTGTAGCTCTTGCCATTCTTTCTGGATTAAGTTGTTTGAGTCTTTCTCTTGCCTTTCTTCCCTCATCCACAGGAAAGGCCTTTGACATCACGTACGTGCGTCTGAAGTTTCACACCAGTCGGCCAGAGAGCTTTGCGATCTACAAACGCACCAGGGAAGATGGCCCATGGGTGCCCTACCAGTATTACAGTGGCTCCTGTGAGAGCACATATCACAAAGTCAATCGGGGCTTTATTCGGACTGGGGAGGATGAGCAGCAGGCGCTCTGTACAGATGAGTTCAGTGACATCTCCCCCCTCACTGGGGGCAACGTGGCGTTCTCAACGTTGGAGGGGCGTCCCAGTGCCTATAACTTTGACAACAGCCCTGTGCTACAGGTATGTGAGCAGGACTAAGTCGATGGGGTGGTCTGAGTTGAGTTTGTTTAGTTGTTGCAGATGGTGGCTGTGGGCTACGCCTCAGCCCTTGCTCCTACTGAAAGGCCCTTGCACAGGTAAGTTGGGATGGACAATTCAAAGAGAGGCTTCTGAAGGAGGAGTTGAACTCTTGGCTCTGTTACTAAGTTTATGGTACTAAAAGGAAAATCAGTAGCATTAGGGATGGTTTGTCATTAGGCATCATGGAAGTCTTTAGAGAATGGATGCAAATCTCTGCATGCTTAGAAAGCAGCTGTGGGCATTTTGCTGTTTCAGATATAAGGGCAGAGGAAAGTAAAGCCTAAGTCAATTGAATATTTGAGGCATCTGCACTTATATTTTGAGCACAAAAATTTAAGAAATGTGAGATTCTTCTAAACAAATAAAGGGTTATTGGAAACCCTAACCTGTTCTTTTATGTGTATGTTGGGGGTGGGGAGCTTGATTTTTAACCACAGGATTTGGTTTCTTTTACAAGTGGCTTGGGGAGGGGGTTTGGTTGGGAGCTTTTGTTGTTGCCATTCACAACACTGGTTGGGCAGTGGTCAGGAGCATACTGGGAGCACCAGTTTGTCCAGTTTACTTGCCACCTTCTGTATGCTGTATGATGACTTCCCCAGCTTCTGTTACAACAAGGAGCTGAAACTCTGGGGTTTGCCCCATCAGGGCTCATCTCCTTCCTTTCAGAACAGTGATTGCCCTTTCTTCCCTTTCCTCTCAAAAGCAGCAGGAGCAGACTGAGACGTGATCCCCAGCCAGCAGGCAGGAAAGCAGAATCTGGTGGGGCTTGCTTCTGGAAATTAAAATAAAGATTAATGGGGAAGGGAGAAGAACTCCCGAAATGGAAGAGAACCAGTTTGGCTACCTCATTCGTGTAGCTAGCCCTTGCAGAGAACGGGGT
Source organism: Pterocles gutturalis (assembly GCF_000699245.1). Taxonomy (NCBI): domain Eukaryota; kingdom Metazoa; phylum Chordata; class Aves; order Pterocliformes; family Pteroclidae; genus Pterocles; species Pterocles gutturalis. The sequence goes on from NW_010143556.1 coordinate 43,696, forward strand.
CTCATCATTAAGGTGAACAGAAAGATTTCAAGTTAGCGATATGGCATATAATTTTCTGATAAACTTCTCTATGTAAGGAATAGAGACCTGACTGCCAGTTTAAAAAAAAAAAACCAAAAAAAAAAAAACCACCACCCAAAAAACCCAAACAATCTTCTGGTGTTGCTTTTTGGAGCTGAAGTAAGTGCGTATTTTCTGCTCAGCGTTTCCATGTGTTTATGCCAGTGTTTGTAATTCAGCAAATCTTCTTATTGTACTGGCTAAGCAGCAATGCAGCTGCAGTGCAGTTGTACATACAAGGATGTTTTTATGGTGTTGGAAGGGAAACAGCATTGTAAAAGCTGGAATAAAAACAAGGAGGTACTAACAACAGTCACTGGCTGAAGGTGATGTGAAATTTGGGGACAGGCTACGTTTGCTAGCTGTTGCTGGAGGAGGGTGGGGTAGTGTGTTGAAGAGGCTGTGTAAATATTATGAAAAGCTCTTGTGCTGTAAGTCAGATCTGCCTGTGTTTTTCTTCCTTAGCTTCCCCCAGCTTCATTTGTCTGTCTGTCTGTGTCTGTTTGTCTGGTGGGATACATCTGCAAACCAAGTGTACCCTAAAGCTTTTCCCATTGGTGCTGTATAGCTTTGCAGGAAAACTGCAGTTGGGTAGATATGTACAATTATCAAGCTCATGTGATTGCCTGCACTGCGCTTTTTTGCTGAAGCGGTTACCCACAGTCAGGATGTGAAGAGGCAATGGAAGGGGTACCCAGAGAGGAGCAGGGTCTCAAAAACACATTTGAACCAAGAGGATGGGGTGTAAGGCTGCTTGAGCAGGGATTTCTGAGCTTCGAAGGTGCAGGGGGGAAAACGGTGAGGAAGGACCTTGCTAATTAATGAATGACTTTGTAAATACAACTGCTTATGACCCAACACTGGTATGTTCTTGGGTGTTTCATGTTTAACCAGATGGTATTTCTGTCTGTTCTAGGAGTGGGTGACAGCTACAGATATCAGAGTGACCCTCAATCGTCTGAACACATTTGGAGATGAAGTTTTCAATGACCCAAAAGTTCTCAAGTCTTATTACTATGCAATTTCTGATTTTGCCGTGGGTGGTAGGTGAGTAGACAATAAACCTCTGTACTTAAGCATTCTAGTAATCCTGACCAAAGGCTTTTAAAGATTTTGATTATACTCACATGGTACCATTAGGCTCCGGTCTTTATTGACTGTCCTAAAGCAAAAATGCAGTAGAATGAATCTTATGAAGCTTGCAAATATCAAATAGTGTGTATAACCTCTTGTGGCTATAATTTCAGGGCAGGCAAAAATGGAATTTTTTTTTTTCCTTGATTAGGTCAAATGTTAAGAGATTTGGGAGGGCAGAGGTTGAAAAGAGTGACAAAAATGTAAAAAGAGAAAAAAAACCCCAACTTTTTTTCTATGCTGTGCTTTGTGTGGTTTTAATGTGTTGTTGTTTTTTGCTTATATCTGTAGCCTAGAATTAACAGTAAGTAGAAAAATGTGAATGTCTGCTTCATGTGTATTTTGGGAGCTGTCTCCTATCAAGATCTGAAGCATTGTACAATGACGTGGTTGTCCATTCCTTTTTGCCAAAGCGTATTGCAGAATGCTTAAATCTTAAGTTGTTGACGATAAAACGTTCTCATAAGCAGAGCTGAGACCAGTGCAGTGTTTTGGACTGTTTGCAGAGAGCAGTCCTGAGGCTGAGATTTGACAACATGGGGATTTGCACTGGCTGCACCACCAGCCTGTGGAGGTCCCCAGGCTTCTGTATTAGTCTCTTTGGTGTTATTTAATTTCTTACTGATACAAGCATACAGCCAGCATGCATGCCTTCTCCTGGACTCTCATGAGAGAGAAGCTGTGGGGAATATACTAAATAAAGCCAGCAACATCTTTGCTTCTCCTACTCAGCTTATTCTATTTCAGTGGCAGACTGTGAAGGAGTTGGTTAATGTTCTCGTGTTTCTAAATGCCTGCTTTGAGTGTGCTGTGCCTATTTGTTTCATAGAATGGTTTGAGTTGGAAGGGACTTTCCAAGATTATCCAGTCTACCACCCCCTCTGCCATGGACAGGGACACCTCCCACTAGCCCAGGTTGCTCAAAGCCTCATCCAGCCTGGCCTTGAACCCCTCCAGGGATGGGGCATCCACAGCTTCTCTGGGCAACCTGGGCCAGTGTCTCATCACTCTCATTGCAAAACATTCCTTTAGGTCCAATCTAAACCTGCTCTCTTTCACTTTAAAACCATTGCCCGTTGTCCTGTCACTGCAGGCCCTGGTAAAAAGTGTGTCTCCATCTTTCTTGTAAACCCCCTTTAGATATTGAAAGACCTCAATAAGGTTTCCCTGGAGCCTCCTCTTCTTCAGGGTGAACAACTGTCTTGACTCAGATTTTCAGATCAGGGCTGTGTTTTTGGGATTGCTCTGTGTGTGACCTGGATCCCTGGAGTTTAATTGCCTGTTCCTTGTCTCTTATTAACCAGATGCAAATGTAATGGACATGCAAGCGAGTGTGTGAAGAATGAGCTTGGGAAGCTGGTCTGCAACTGCAAACACAACACCTTTGGGGTTGACTGCGAGAAGTGTCTTCCTTTCTTCAATGACCGACCGTGGAGAAGAGCGACAGCAGAGAGCGCCAATGAATGCTTGCGTATGTGTGGCCTCACTTAAGGGGAAAATCTCTCATGGGCTGGGTCCCCTGCCTCTGTTGGTATCCAGAAGCTGGCCCTACATGATTTGAAGTTGTCTCAGTTAGCCAGTGTTATGCACAGTTCTGGTGGTTTTCAGCAGAGATTTTGTGGGGGCTGCTGGTCATTCCACTTCTATCCCGTAGGAGCTTTCTGGTAGGTCCCTAGAAAGGGGCATCTCCTTTCTGGAGGAGGATGGAAGGCATCTTTAAGAAAGAAGGAAGTGTGCTGCAGAAATGTACAGGCTTGTACTTTATTAAACCCATAGAAAAAAAACCCTGTATTTAGTGTGCTGGAGTATAATTGACTGTCAAAAACCTCCTCATTTAGCATCCGCAGACTTCCTCTTGTATTTGGGTTGTTGGTTTTTACAGTTACTTGTCATCTGTTTCATCCAGTTTTGAGGTTGTTGCGACAGTTCTGGACTGCAAATGTGGATCTCTATGACCGAATGCCAATTTATTTTGCTTAGTTTTGTGTCGCAGACCACAGCTTCTGGTAGTTTACTTTATGGGGAAGCTTTTTCAGACAGAAAAGCTTTCTTCCTGTTTGACCTCTGTGTGTTGATTGGTCCCAGCTGGTTCAAGACCTGTGGCTTCCCTCTACAGGCCAGTGAAACCTGGATCTCCTGCAGCTCTCCTTACAGCATGGAGTCAGCCTCACATTCAACCACCACACTAACATCCTTCCCCCTTTTTCTTCTCATTGATGAACGAAAGCCTTAGAGGGTCTGTGTGTGGGAATCGGCGTGGTTAAAGGCTCCTACTCCAGCTGCGCTACAACTTGATATTGAGCTTCGTGTAGTGGGTTTTGTGACTGCTGGCATTGGATGGCCACACGTGCAGCTCACTCATAGTACCCTTGTCTTCACAGCTTGTGACTGCAACGGGAGGTCGCAGGAGTGCTACTTCGACCCTGAGCTGTACCGCTCGACGGGCCATGGGGGCCACTGCACAGGCTGCTCAGATAACACCGATGGTGCCCACTGCGAAAGGTGCAGGGACAGCTTCTATCGCCTGGGGAGCGAGGAGGGATGTCTGCCCTGCAGCTGCAACCCAGTTGGTAAGTAGTGGCAGCAAATGTTTCTGCTTGCAAACTTCCATGCAGACGAGCTAGCTCTTCTCTCAGTTATGCAGCTAATTGCAAACTACAGGGTAAAAAGAGGGTTGGTTGGTTTTTTTTTTCCTTTTCCTTTTTCTTCCTTTTTTTCCCCCAACTCCTGTGTAGGAAATGTTTATTGGGTTGTATTTTGTTTTAAGTTATCCTTGGATCTAATTGGGGTTGGGGTCGTAGGGGCAGATGATTCACCTCTGCGGCATTTACTCCTTCAAATGTGTTCTGAAATAGATTTTATTTTGGTTTTTTATTTTTTTCCCCACTGCACATGTGTTACCCTGGACACTCCCAATACTAAAGAGCTCATTTAAATTCTTAATAAACAAGATGATGTGAGCAGATATTTCTGGAAGTTGTTCATACTGAAGAATTGTAGTGAACTTTAGCTGCATCAGTTTCTCCTACTGAGTATCCAAGCGCTATAAATACAAACCAGTGAAACCTTAAACACAAAATGAGGTGGGGGTTAGAAAAAAGAAAGTAAACTCAAAATATGTAGTTAAACTCCTTTAAAAAAAAAAAACCCACCAGCAACAAAAAAGAAAAAAAACTCAGAGAAAAAATTCTGTCAGGAGAACAAATCTTTTGTTGTCAAGGGAACCACTTGATCTGTATGGAGTGATCCTGTAAGTACACCAGCCCACAACAAATAAGGGGGAAGGAGACAAAGGGTAACAGATAGTAAGTTATGATGTGAGGTTCCAAAATAGAGTAGCTGGAATAAGTAATTGCTTGCAGCATGCCTTAAAAGCAGCCAGCGAGAGGTCTGCCAGGGTACGTCGCCTATCTAATTTGGTCAGAGAGTTGTACAGTTGTGAAATTTTTGACCAAGAAAGGCCTCTTTCTTCCTTTGTCTGCTCTCTCAGGTCCTTTTGTCAGACCTTATTTTAAGAGGAATGAGAGTTGGTGTCAGCTGAGATGGTCGAGAAGAGGCAGGGAGGTGACTTCTCAGGTCTTTAAGGACAGATTTCAAAGGGCTTTATAATTTAGCCAGCAGCTGGTATCCCATGGCACACTGGCACCCAGGGCGTATTTGAAGCCTCTGGGTTGGTTTAGATTGCTATTTTTTGTCTGAGTACAGTTTTTTTCCTAAATAATCATAAGTGGGACTGCAAAGAGGATTTGAACTTTGCCTGTATATGGTAAAGGTTTTATGAGTTCTGTCCTGTCTAGCCTAATCATCTTATAACTCTTTGCTTTGCTATAATCTTCTGGTGTGGCTTGAAGTGGAAAAAAGCAACTATTTCTATATATTAAAATATTCTTCTCTTGGTAGTTAACTCTTACAGTGCTGACAAGTCCTAGGCTGCTAGCTACACTGGTGCTTGGGAGAAAGCATTCTGTCCACCACAAATTAAAAAAAACCTGCTACAGTTTTTTGTGCAAGTCTGCTTGAACAGAGCAGTGTTGAGGAAGATATCCTGCCAAAAATGAGAATTTTGCTGAAGAGTTTGTTAGGGTTAATAGTGGCACAAGCAACCTTGCTTCAAAGAGGTGGTTTAGTCTCTAAATCCAACTTCGGAATCAAGAGAGGAAATCGGAGCATGAAAGGGAGAGGTCAGGATATCCCCTGGCAAAGGGGAGCTGGTGATTAGGGAAAACACAGGGGATTCAGGGAATAAAATCTCGGAAGTGGTGCATTGCAGAGTAAAACAGGCATGGAATTAGAGAGGCATGCAAAGGTAACATTAAGGATGAAATAGAAATAAGGATGAGAATGCAATTTGAAGTTTAAATTGTACTTATATATTAAAAGGTTGGTCGGTAGGAATACTTTAAAGCTGAAAATAATTTAGAAGACTAGATAACAATTAATCTCTCCGGAGCTGCTAGGGGTAAAAGTCCCTGTAACCTAGAGGCAGTCTTTAGGTAAGCTGTCACTCGTTGGCTTGAAGCTATGCGTCCTGCTTTCTTTTCCCATATTTCTTGCCCATTTTGTAAAGCTGACAAAATTGCAGGCTGGTAGAACTGGGTGGGTGTGCTGAAGTGCCTGTCCCTGCTCTCCCCGCAGGCTCCCTCAGCACGCAGTGCGACAGCTATGGCCAGTGCAGCTGCAAACCTGGTGTGATGGGTGAGAAGTGTGACCGGTGTCAGCCAGGTTTCCACTCCCTCTCCGAAGCTGGGTGCAGGTAAGGAGAACTGCTACTCTAAAAGAAAAACCAGGCACCTTTTTAAAGCTTTCTCTGTGTGGCTCTTAATGAGTTATCCTTTCTCCTGACTCTTTCAGGCCCTGTTCTTGCAATCTGGCTGGCAGCACAGGGGAATGCAATGTCGAGACAGGGCGGTGTACCTGCAAGGACAATGTTGAAGGCTTCCACTGCGAGAGGTGAGTTTCTCTTCCTATGGCTTTGTTTCAAGAATGAGAAACATTCGAGCGATGACCTGGGGTAAGCATTGGGGAAATTAATTCTCTTTCCTTCACATCTTCAGATGTAAACCTGGATTTTTCCATCTGGACTCCTCCAATCCAAGGGGCTGTACCCCTTGCTTCTGTTTTGGACACTCTTCAGTCTGCACCAATGCTGTCGGCTACAGTATCTACAGCATAACCTCCACTTTCCAGTTTGGTAAAATTGAGCATTCCTTTGTATCTTGGATTGGGCTGTAGATTTAAGTCAGAAGTGAATAAAAAACCTGCTCCTTCCTCTCTGTGCAAGACCACAAGCCTTGGGCAGGCAGGTCCAAGATCCCTCTTCTGGAAGTGCTGAGTTACTTCCGAAGTTGCTGGGAGCTTCCGTGTCTGCAGCTGGTTTGTTCAGCTGGGGAGGAGTGAATTCACAGCTCTGTTCTTGAGCATCCAGCGCTAATGTACACCATGCAGGTGCAAGTGGGAATTGCAAATATAAACCTTTTCTATCTTGGAGAGAGGTGCTGGCAAAGGGGTATTTCCTCAGTTTTAGAACCAAATCTGGAGTTTCTGATTGAGAGGATTATAATCAGTTTACATTTTGGGTTTACAAGGCCCTGAATAAAACATAGTTGTGTTTCTGATGGGTCTGTAAGCTCAAGAAAAATCTGTTTTCATACAGTCAGTTTCCTCTGTATGTGTGTTTTCATGCTGCGTAGTCTGAAAAGAACATCTTTTTAATTAAAATTCCACTGGAGAACAGTCATACGAAGGCTGAAACTCGTGTCAAGTTGTAGGAGACTGCAGGATTTCCCATCCTTGTTCTTTAGAAAGATTTTGAGTAAGTAGTTGTTGTAGGGTTCAAAGCTCAGAGCGTTCAAGTTGTCACTTGAGTTAGGGGCTTAAATTGGAAAGATGATGTTTGTTCTTCTGCACAGCTACTTTCTGAAGTCTGTTAGTGGGAGTGTACAGACTATAGATTAGTTACATCTGAGCAGTGTGCAGTATGTCATGAGAACTGTGTGCAAAGCTACATCTTCAAAGGGTGTTAATTCTTGCATGTTTGATTTTTCAGGAGAGGACGAGTGGCGTGCTGAGCAGCGCGATGGTGTGGAAGTCTTACTGCAGTGGAGTGCGGAGACCCAGGATATCTCTGTTACCTCAGACAGCTACTTCCCTATGTACTTTGTTGCACCACGTAGGTCACTCAAGAAGTGAGGCTTTCTGTGCTGCTTGTGCACTTTCTGTTCTGTCCACTAACTGTAAGGATTTTTTCCCCTTTCAGGCAAGTTCTTGGGCAACCAGGTTTTGAGTTACGGGCAAAACCTGACCTTCTCCTTCCGTGTGGACAGACGGGACACACGCCTCTCCGCAGAGGACGTGGTGCTGGAAGGAGCTGGGCTGAGAGTGTCGGTGCCGCTCATTGCCCAGGGCAACCCCTACCCCAGTGAGAACGCGCTGACCTACACCTTCAGGTGAGAGGACTCTCCAGGCGTGGTGGGCGCAGCTGGGACCTAGCTTATGGTGCCCTCGGCCTTTGAGCTCTTGAGAAAACAAACAGCATTAATTTTAGCTCATAAGAGCAGTCTTATCAGGTTAATTTGAAGCTTGCTGTCTAGCAGCATTGCATAAGCATATGTGAAGTATGTTGCAATAGCATACCACTGTTGGAAAGCGTGCTTTAAAAGGGCGCAGCTGTTAGCATCTGAAAGCTTTGCTGATGATGCATGGCTCTTCTCCGTAGGCTTCACGAGGCTACAGATTACCCGTGGAGGCCTGCTCTTACAGCATTTGAATTCCAGAAGCTTCTCCACAACTTGACTTCCATCAAGATCCGTGGGACATACAGCGAGAGAAGTAAGTTGCGGAGCAGACCAGTTTGTCTAGCGCTCGGGTGGCTTTATTGTAGGGCCTGGTTATAAATAGCTCTGGCAGGTTATTTGGCAAAGTCTGTGAAGAATTTTTGCAGAAAGATGCAAAGGGTGAATTTTCATTTGAGGAAGGTGGGAAAGCTGGAAGTGTTTTCAGTCAAAGTGGCTCATACAGAAGCATGTGGGGTTGTGAAATGGAGGGGAGGGAAGATGTGGAGCAACCCATCCCTTGAATGCTGTAGCCACTGCTAATATGTGGGAGCTGAGGCTCTGCTCAGTGCTCTCGAGCTGCTGTGGTGGTACAAACACACTGCTGTAAATTAAAAACCAGCTATGTTCTGTCTGGGCTCAGTTCTGCTCCAGGGAAGGGGCTGGGTGGAGAGGGGGTAGCTTTCAAATGCCAGACAAAGGAACAGCCTGAGAGGGACAGCTGAAGAGTTTGCCCCAAGGCATGGTTTGCAGACGCTGTGTTAGAGACAGTGTATTAAAGAGATGTTATGTCCTCCCTAGAAAGACAGGAATTGATGTTGGTATTTGATTTGGAAACGGAAGCCATAGGCATGCAAACTGTACCTTGTTTTAACTGACTGTGCTTGCTCACATGCAGTTCTCAGCACCCTCCTCTGTATTGTTATTCTCAACTTTCTTGCCCTCCACGTGCCCTTCCTGAGCTATATTGCTACTTTTTTTCATCTGTCTAAACCTTCCTGGAGGATTTTGCTTCTTGATTCACCTTACCAACTGCGAGTATCCAGCTCTCTGTCTCTTGCACCATTCAGATGTGTGTTTGGTGAAGCGGTGATGAGTGCCTTTGTGGTTAAAAGTGTTTCCCCCTCTTGGTGCTTTCTAGGTGCCGGCCACCTGGATGATGTTACCATCACAAGCGCTCGCCCTGGACCTGGCGTGCCTGTGACCTGGGTGGAGAGCTGCTCCTGTCCGGCAGGATACGAGGGGCAGTTTTGTGAGCGCTGCTCCTCTGGATACCGGCGAGAGACGCCAAGCCTCGGGCCCTACAGCCCCTGTGTGCCTTGCGCTTGCAACGGTCACAGCGAGACGTGCGAGCCCGAGACTGGTAAGAAGGGCTGATAAAACAGGGCGCAGTAAGAGGGGCGGTTCTTTCTGTGTTGGATGATGAAGCAAAAACCATGTCCCTCTCTATTCCAGGTGTGTGCAATTGCAGGGATAACACGGCGGGGTCTCACTGTGAGAAGTGCAGTGATGGGTATTACGGAGATGCGACAGCAGGCACAGCCTCAGACTGCCAGCCCTGCCCGTGCCCCGGCAGCTCGAGCTGTGCCGTTGTGCCCCGCACGAAGGAGGTTGTGTGCACCAGCTGCCAAACTGGCACTACAGGTGTGTTCTGACATGGAGGGTCTTTTTTCTACACCCTGTATGCCTGTGGAAATGTCTCCTGCCAGTTCTGGGGCTCTGACCTGCAGTAAGGAGCACGGAAAGCTGCGATGTCTTCTGGTTCAAATGTGTCTCCTTCCTCAGCCCTATTTTCTGTACTGAGTGAGGCTCAGGGCTACCCGTGTTCTTTGTGCCTGTCTCTTGAAACCAAAAGAGAAACAAAGGCTTAATCTGTGCAAAGTCTGAACATTTCTGTGCTACATAGGCGAGCTGTGCTGGCTTCTAATAGAGCTCTTCTTAATTGTATGGTGTTGGGCAGAAAATAGGATGGATCTAAAAGAGCCAGGAAGGTGGGACAGACTGAAATAAAATTAGAAGATGCGGTTTGCCAGCCGGAGAGGCACTGTGGGGTGCTTGCAGGGGAGGGTCAGTGCCCTCCCTAGGAAAAGCAGGAAGGCTGCAGTGACTCACAAACACTGACCAAATTTATGGTCAGCAGTTTTAAAAAGAAATACTTGAGCAGGTACAGATCTTTTTTTCTTGGCAATAAACCATGAAGTCTGAGCATGTACCTTTTGTTCTGCCTGGAAAGAGCAAGGAAGCCTTAGGATGGTTGGCAGCCTCCACACTTCTCTGCTGGTTTTGTGCCTGGCATGGCAGAGGCCAAAGTACAGAATACCTGTAAATGCTTGAAATGCTTAGAAAAGCCCCTGACCAAGCACAGAGGCAGCTCTTGGGGGTTCCCATGGGTGCCATCGGTTCATGAACCAAAGCAGAGTCCAGGGCTCCAGGTTCCCTGCAGCTCAAGTGTCAGTACAAGCTCATCTTCACTTTTAGCTATGTGATCGCACAAGAGTTCCTTCTGTCTCCTGACACCTTCTTGGGATGTGAGGGGAAAGGTGAGAGAAAAGAGGGTTTGTGTGTGCAAAAAATGGAGCTTGTAGCTGTCTGGGGAGCTCAAATCTGCAGTAAGTGTAGGGAGCTGCTGAGTTGGATGCTTCAGTGGCTGCCTGTGGAGGTTTGGCAGATCTCATTGGCAGTGGGGCTTCCTGGAGCAGTGTTGCTCCACAGAGCTCTGCCTGCTTGGACTCTTAAATTAACAACAAATTACATAGGTTTGGCTTAAAGGGATAGGAGGGAATGGAGGAGCTGAAATAATTCATAATGCAAAGTTCCCGGGAAAAAGTGGCTTAAATTTAGAGATGGGGAGGGATTGGTGTGTAGTTTTGTGCACCTTTCTGGCACCATCAGAAGGATGAAAGGGCGGAAGCTGGAGAGTTTCTTTTCAGAACTGGCAGCAAAGGGCATTCTGCTGCAACATGTGCGTTTCTGTCGCATCCCAGGCAAGAGGTGTGAGCTGTGTGACGATGCCTATTTCGGAGACCCACTGGGTGAAAATGGTGCTGTGAGGCCTTGCCGCCTCTGCCAGTGCAACGACAACATCGATCCCAACGCCGTGGGGAACTGCGATCGCCAGACGGGCGAGTGCCTCAAGTGCATCTACAACACCGCCGGCTTCTACTGCGACCGCTGCAAAGACGGCTTCTTCGGGAACCCCTTGGCCCCCGATCCTGCTGACAAGTGCAGAGGTAAAAGCTAGTTTCCCTTGCATTTAAAAATTGTTTTGTCATTGAGAGCTGCAGTTTCCTGATGTGTTGTTAGGCTGTTGTTCAGGCCCGTCAGCAGCGATGCGTGGCTTTGTCCTGGTTTGGTGGTTCTAGCTTGCTAAAGTGCTTGTATTTGTAGGCACTTACTGCCATCGAAGCAAAAGCATTGTGTGATACAGTGACTGGGCTGCTGCATATTTTGGATCCCGGCCCGTTTAGGGACTGGCTACCAGAGTACCAGCAACCACAAGGGACTTCTAACTTTCTGCATATTTCTCCATCCCTTTTATTTTTGCAGCTTGTCACTGCAATCCCTATGGCACTGTGAATCAGCAGACAAGTTGCAATCAAGTGACCGGGCAGTGTGAGTGCCTGTCTCATGTCACTGGGAGGGACTGCAGTGCTTGTGAGCCTGGCTTCTTCAACCTCCAGAGTGGACGTGGCTGTGAGAGGTGACATTTCCCTTGGCTTGGGGCAAAGAGCCTGGTTTTTTTTGGGGCGGGTCTGTGCTTACCTTGTGCAGGAATGTGACGTTTGCAGCAAGTAACTGGTGTGCCTCGATGCTGCTATGGGTGGGGAAGGGCAGCAGTCAAGGAGCAGCTATGAAGGCTGTACAAAAATCCTGACTTATAAATAGCTTTAAATCGGGGTTTTAAATAGAAAAGTGGCACATGACAGCGTGATCGTTGGTACCAGGGGCTCTCGGGTTCCTTTTTTTAGTGCAGGCACCAAGTGACCTTGCACAGGTCAAACACTGGGCACCTCTCCTCCTGCATCTGCACAGCAAGAACACTGACTTTTGGCACATGGAAACATTGAGCTGTACTCGCTAGGGCTCCTGCAGAGAGGTGCTTCACCTGTGCCTCCCCACTGTGTCACCGCCTGATGTGTTGCTGCCTCCCCCAGGTGCAACTGCCACGCGCTGGGCTCCACCAACGGCCAGTGTGACATCCGAACTGGGCAGTGCGAGTGCCAGCCTGGTGTCGCCGGCCAGCGTTGCGACAGATGCGAGGTCAACCACTTCGGCTTTGGCTCTGAAGGCTGTAAACGTAAGTCTGAGAGGTTGGACTGAGGCAGACAGCAAGGATGTTGCACAGCCAGCCTTGTATTTGCTTTCCAACCATCTCTGGGAAGGTATTCTCTCACACCGCTGTTCATCACAGCAGAAGTTGGCACTTTTGTGTCCACACCTTGCATGGTGAAATTTGGTCCCTGTACAACAGGTTATCCCTTTTTTCTTTCTTTTTCATTTCTCTTCGGTGTAAATCATAGAACGATCACAGAATCATAGAATGGTTTGGGTTGGAAGAGACCTTAAAGATTATCTAGTTCCAACCCCCCTGCCATGGGCAGGGACACCTCCCACTAGACCAGGTTGCTCAAAGCCTCATCCAGCCTGGCCTTGATGGAGCTTCCACAGCTTTTCTGGGCAGCTTGTTCAAATACATTCTCTGCATCTTGTCCTTCAACAAACTTGTTTCCTCATGTTAAGTCTCTGCACAGCTGCTCTGCAAAGGACCCGAATACACAGATTCTGTCTTGAGGAGCAACAGATCTTATAAACGTGATTGAAAAACAGGATGATCCAAACTTTCCTTCTCAATATCCCTGCCTGTAAAGAGCAGAAAAGTTAACTGCAGTTGGTTACAGTGAAATGGGGTAGAAAACTATAATGCTTTGTGGGAGAGGCAATAGCGACACTGTGAACACATGCAATGAATGTTGTGTCTGGCTAGACAGAGTGCCCTGCTGTGCTTAGAAGTGCTGTGATTGGGAGTGAGGCTCCAGCCATAGTTTTGTGCCCTGTTTCATTGTAGAATTTTTAGGCTATTGAGGGTATGCTCTCACACTGTGGGTTTTAGGGTATTTCCACTTCTCCTCCAGTCTGACTGAGGTTTAACTTCCCCGCAGCCTGTGACTGTGATCCCGAAGGTTCGCGCTCCCTGCAGTGCCGGGAGAATGGTCGCTGTGAATGCAAGGAAGGCTTCGTGGGGAGCCGCTGTGACCAGTGTGAAGAGAACTATTTCTACAACCGCTCGTGGCCGGGCTGCCAAGAGTGTCCAGCCTGTTACAGATTAGTGAAAGATAAGGTAAGGCCACAAATGCCACTGTTGGTACCACCGGAGACAGTGGCATGTGCTCACTTGTGCAGCAGCTTCTACACCTGTGGCTGGCTGATGCTTGCCAGAGAGGTTCAAGGTGCTTTGCCCTGTGTCATAGCTGTGTTCTGTCCCTCTTGTGTAGGTGGCAGAGCAACGAGAGAGGTTGCAGGAGCTGGAAAATCTTATAGCAAATCTGGGTACCGGAGAAGAAACTGTAACCGATCAAGCCTTTGAAGAGAGGTTGAAGCAAGCAGAAAGAGATGTTATGGAGTTGCTCCAAGAAGCACAAAACAGCAAAGGTGAGTTGACCTGATCAAACGTGGATCAATGTGAAATTAGGTCGTCGCTGGATGTTCCTGTTACCTTTGGACGTAGTGTATTTTATTTCAAGCCTATGCTGTGCATCAGGACAGACAGCTATTTCAGATAGCTCTGTGACGATGTACATTATTATCAAAACAGGGGTGGCTGTGCTGTTCTCCCAGTGGTTTCTCTTCTACGTGCAAAGTAAAGATCTGCCTCTAGCTTTGTACAGATGCAAGTGTTACCCTCTTCTCCAGACGCAAAGCAGGTTTTTACTTTTTAAACAAGCAGAAGACTTTCCCATATACGTATTTATTTATTATGCTTATAAATTTGCTTACACATCTTGGGATAAAAGAACTTATTATTGGGATATTATCAGCAATCAGAATGAAGGCTTCAAAATCTGGCTGGCAAGCTTAATTTTCGCACAGTAAATTGTATAATGTTCTGAAAGATGCTGCCGTTGTGGCCTGCAGCTGTTCTTCCTGTTAAACTTGGCTTCAAAGAGATGCTTGTACTGTCACCTCTACCATAGAATGTCTGTGAGCAGGACATTAAGCAGTATGACAGTGGTTTGTCCATAGGGTCTTTTTAATGTGTAAGCTGATGTGTGTTTTGGAAAAGAGCAACTTGAAGACGACTCTTGACTTTGCGGTTATAGATGGTCCCCTGGGAGTTGGTTCAGTGATTTGAGACCACTTTGGAAAAATCTGTCCCCTTTGTGTGAAGCTAGGAAGAAGCTGATGCACATCTAATGCTTGTGTTTGCTTGGGAATATTCCTGTTGGTGGGAATGATCACTGAAGCTTTCTCGGTTTGAGCTGGGGTGGCTTTATGTTGCCTGCTTCGCATCCGTGCCTGTGTAATAGTCCCACATAGGGGGCAGGAGGGTGGGGGTTGGAGAAAAGTGAGGGAATGCACCGGGGTTTGTGGCATTATTTTTGAACCTTTTTTCTAACTTTTGCAAACTAAGTGCAAAAACTACACTTGCAAACATCTGTACACACCTGTAGCACTCATTTTTGGTTTTCCACTTGACATGTAGTTTGTAGTATATTTTTGAAATGTGTCAGTCAAACATTCAATATAGAGGACACGCTGCAAGTTCAAGGCAACGTATGTGGGAAAAGTCTTAATTTTGGAGGCCTCCAGTCTTCTGCTTGTACTTAATCTCTTAGTAACAATCTCACCTCTTCAAAAGTAATTCCCCCCGGTCATGAGACGTGTCTGTGCTTTATGGCTCCATTATTAAGACAGCGTTGCGGGGAGTTACTGGGTGGTCAAGAATCTAGGGAAGTTGGGGGGCTCATGGGTCCTACAGGTTGGAGAAACAAGGCTGGGTCCTCTCTCCTGCCGGCTTTTGTCATTGGTGTGTGTCTCAGGAGCAGCCACTGTTGCCCAAAGTGGGGGAATAACGTACACCCCCACTATTACTCCATCTCTGCTTACCTCTAGGAGTTAAGCTAAAGAGAATTTACAAAGCAGATATTTCATACCTTTTGAGGAACAGATCTGTTGTCTTTTTTTAGTCAATGCTAGAGGTAAAACATTATTCCGAACACAGAATTCCCCATCAGAGTCAGTTCCAACACTCAGCAGGACTGTCTTAGTAGTAGTTAATGACTTAATTTCTCATATTCAATGCACATTCTGGTGATGACTTTGATCTCAAGCTGACTGACTTATGAAATGGCTTTGCTGGTCCCCTTTCAGTAGGGGATTAACCTGCCAACACGTGGCCTGCAATGGTAAGCTGCTGCTCCAACTTTTCTTCCTGC
>NW_010143556.1:58904-71440 GCF_000699245.1 Pterocles gutturalis
TTGCTTCCTCTCTTTTGTGTCGTGCATTTCAGATGTAGATCAGGGCCTCATGGATCGTCTCAAAGACATCAACAGCACACTAGCGAGTCAGCTCAACAGGCTGAGGAACATCCAGGGCACGGTGCGGGAGACCGAGAACCTGGCGGAGCAAGCCCGGGTGCGGGTGGAGGACACTGAGGACCTGATCAGTTTAGCTTCTGATATGCTTGAGAAGGCAAAGATGGCAGCTGACAATGTGGTGAGTGTGCTGCTGAGATCCCACATGATTAGGAGAGCAGAGGGGCCATTCCTTTCTGTTCTCTCCAGGGTGTTTCTCTGCTTGTTCTCCCTCTCATATAGCAAATTTGCTGTGGAAATATCTTGTCCCCTACCCAAGATCATGGGAAATAAATAAAGGAAGATCACCAGTGTCTGTCATAGGTTGTATCTTAGCCCCTGCTCAAAGAAACCTACCATAAGAACCTCTAAATAAATATCAGCACCTTTGTTTTTAAGGGATAACCAGTGGAGGAAACTGCATGGGCTTAAGGAAAAAATACAGAGAAGTTAGAAGTAGGTTAGACACATGTCTAAGCATTTAGATCATGACAATAAATATTTAAAGTGTAGATGAATAAAAGATGAAAAAAGAGCTTTAAGATTTTTCTTTTTCTTTCCAGTCCATTACACCTCCGGAGTCAAGCGGGGACCCTAACAACATGACTCTATTGGCAGAAGAGGCCCGTAAGCTGGCTGAAAGGTAAGCTGTGGCAAGACGCTCCTCGCAGCCCCCATCAGGGCCCTGCTCTTCCCTACAAGGGGGAAGTAAAATTTAATTTGCTTTATGCAAAACACATGCCCTTAGCCAAGTAATAGACCAGCACTGTGGGTGCACGCCTGTGCGTCACTGAGGGCAAACACTACACATGTGAATGAGGGACACGTGCAACCATAACGGTGCCTTTCAGCTGATCTTGGGGGCACTGCTGGAGTGATGCCTCGATTGCAGAGACAGTCTCAAACAGCTTCTTCCGTTGTCAATGTTTCAGCATCTTCCGTATGCAAATCTGGATGAAGGAGGGAAAAGTAAGAGAGTAAAATCTTGAATTAAGGGTAGAAACCACTGGCTGACAATTCTAATGGCATTGTTTCTCTTCTGTGATCTTGTCCAGACACAAAAAAGAAGCTGATGAGATTGTTCGCATAGCCAAGGCAGCAAACGATACTTCCACAGAAGCATATCAACTGCTGCTGAAGACCTTGGCAGGAGAAAACCAAACTGCACATGACATTGATGAGCTCAACCAGAAGTGAGTCAGTAACAGAAAATCCTTTTTACTTCCTGGCTTTAGAGCAGTGCTTAAAACAATTATGCCTTCTGTAGCGCTGTACTGCTTTGGGTTTCATGGGAGTTGTCTTTCCATGTCTTAGCCTCTCTACTCTCTTAGTAAGTTCAGATCTACAAAAAAAATTGTAGTGTAACTGGATCCTTGGGGTTTTTTAGGTATAATCAGGCAAGGAACATTTCTCGTGACCTAGAGAAACAGGCCAGCAAGGTGCTTGCGGAGGCAGAGGAAGCTGGAAACAAGGCCCTGCAGATCTACGCTAATCTCACCAGTCTGCCTACTGTGGATTCCACGGGCCTTGAGGTACGAGTGGGAAGCATCATGCACAGCGTTTTCTGAAGATCAATGAGGACAAGCATTACAGCAGTGTACTAGGTTGCTGACATACCTTGCGTGTGCTTTGCTAATGTTTCTCTGCATAAGAATGCTCTGTGTAATTTTGTCCATCTAGGCATAAACCAGACTTGTGCATTTCAGCTTTTATGCAGGAGACTTGCATACAGGAAACTACATGCGTAAGCCCCCACTTCCCCCAGTCTCTGAAGGAAAAAAACCAGAGTGAAACGTTGTTTGCCAAACATCTTGAGCAGGGAAGAGTAAAAACCTCAGTTCCCTGTGAAGTCTGCAGAACTGCTCCCTCTCCTGTGCTCATTGTAATGCAGTAGATTTTTTTGCATGTGAAACTGTTTGCAACCTCTGTCCTTCGTCGCACTGACCCTCATGGTATTCAGAGCTTTGAAGGCAAAAATACAACTGTAGTTGTAAGAGACAAGAACTCATCATAGCTTCTGCCTCTTTGACTGTTAGAAACTATACTGTGTTCTGACACCTGTTCAGAAATTCTTTAGTATTCAGGAATCTGTGTTTGTTTCTGATTCCCATCTGCAGAATGAAGCAAATAAGATCAAGAAGGAAGCGGAGGAATTAGATCAGCTAATTGCCAGAAAGCTGAAAGATTATGAGGACTTGAGAGAAGACATGAAAGGAAAGGAGCTGGAAGTAAAGAACCTCTTGGAGAAAGGGAAGACGGAGCAGCAGGTCTGTTTGGTTTTGTGCAGGCTTTTGTTCCCCAGAAAAAACAAAGGAAAACAAGTAACTGGTCAGATGTGAAAGATTTGGTCTTATTCAGTCTTCTCTTAGCACTGCTTATTACTTGTGAGAATACTGAAGAATGGGCCCAGAAAGGAGATGTGAAAAGCTGGTAAAAGCAATGGCAGGGAGGCTGTATGGGAGAATAGGGGATGTTTGCCAGGTGTGGTGTCATCTTTGTGTTCAGAACAGTGTTCCAAAAGTCCCTAAAATCACCCGGTTTCAGAGGAAGCAGTGCCACTCGGGGATGAACGCTGTTCTGTATGGCGCTGGTATTTCAGGCTGAGCGATGCTTTTTGGTACACGTAGATGGTCGTCCTTCAAAAGTTAAGAGTGTGTTGATGTCTCCTCAGACTGCAGACCAGCTCTTGGCTCGAGCAGATGCAGCGAAAGCCCTGGCTGAAGAAGCTGCTCGGAAGGGCAATGGCACACTACAGGAGGCTAATACCATTCTCAGTAACCTGAAAGGTAAAGAGAAAGCACTTGCCATGAGTCCTTCAGTTCCTGTGTGCAAAGTCACTTGGCAGTAGGGTGTCTTGGTTAAACTGTCCATGCTATTGCCAGTACCTGAGTGCTGGGTGGGTTCTTTTGGCTTTTTTTCCTTATAGAAAAAAAAAAAAGAAATGTTTTCAGTGACTAGAAGTATATTTTTTGTTTAAGTTCCTTATTTAGCGTCAGAGGAGGTGTAATAGGGAGAGCTGCAAGTATGCACACCCCCACACCTTGGTTTGTTCTTCATCCCTCCAGTGTCAAGGTGGCAAAGCCTGGGAAGCTTGGTTAAAGAAGCATCTCAAGGCTCTTCTGGAGCAAGTAAAAAGAATCTGTTTTTCCCTTTCTCAGATTTTGATAAGCGGGTGAATGATAACAAGACAGCAGCGGAGGAGGCGCTGAAAAAGATTCCTGCCATTACCCAGACCATTGCTGAAGCCAACAATAAGACACGCCAGGCAGAGCTGGCACTTGGCAATGCTGCTGCTGATGCTCGCGAAGCCAAGACTAGAGCAGATGACGCTGAGAAGATTGCTGGTTCTGTTCAGAAGGTGAGTCCTTTGCGGTTCTGAAGCCACTCGCCCTTCCATATTGGTGTGTAACTGTGCAACCTCCTCTGTTTTAGTATTTCCTGGTGAGCCCCATGTGCTTTCTGCTGTATTCCCCACTAGGGAATACAAAATGTGGCATGATAGGGAAGTGGTGCATTTGGATGAAAAGGATTAAAGGAAGTTCTGCGCCTTCACCACCTTTTTCCACCCTGTACCCTTGTTGGCTGTAGAGTGCTGCTGCTACCAAGGCTGAAGCTGACAAGACTTTTGCTGATGTGACGGGGCTGGCCAGAGAAGTGGATGATATGATGAAGCAACTACAAGATGCAGAAAAAGAGCTGAAGCGGAAGCAGGAGGATGCTGAGCAGGATATGATGATGGCAGGCATGGTAAGCAATGCTGTTGGGTGGCAGCAGTGGCAAGAAGGTACCTTGTCCCTGCTGTCCTGATGATGCAAGCTGTTCTCCCGCTGATTTCTTGCACAGACAGCACTGGGTCCAGCCAGTATTCAATCTCTTCCAAGTTGTAACTGGGATTGAAAACATGAGCAAAGGAGCTCCTCTGGTGGCATTAGCATAGGTTCTGTGATGGATTTTGAGAGACAGTTTTCTTAATGCAACACTTTAGTTAACTGAAACCTGACTGTAGCCCCATTGTCTCTGTTCTGACTTGTCCTGCAAAATCCTTCACAGTTACCCAGAATCTCCATCCTGAAATAATCAGAAAACTGTGCACCCTGTAAGCTAAAAAAAAACCCCAGTGCAGGGGTGTTATCCTGGAGAGAGGAGCCGGGATGTGTGTGACTAACTGCTTGGGCAGACATGAAAAGGAGATGCATAGGTTTTGTAATCCCTGCAGCCTTTTTGTGCTCTTTATATACCTTTTTTTATACCCTGCAGGCCTCACAGGCTGCCCAGGAGGCAGAAGACAATGCAAGAAAAGCAAAGAACTCTGTGAACAGCTTGCTTGCAGTTATTAATGACCTGCTGGATCAATTGGGTAAGACTGTCCTTAATGTGCCTTATGCCTTTGAGCGTTTTCCAGCTGCCTGATGTTGCAGCAGGAAGCAACAGCTAGCAGCTGGTGTGGTGTGCTGCCTTCCCTGCCAGTGCTGTGCCATGAATCGCATCGGTCCGATCACTTCTAGAAGTGGGGTTTGCATGTTTTCAGCAAGGGTTTTGTTTGGCTTTTCCGCCTTGGAGTGGCCTCGAGGCTTGTCGTGCAATGTTTGGTACCTCTTTTCTGCAAGGCAAGGGCTGCTGTTGAGGCAGTGAAGGTGTAACCCATTTGGTTGGTTTAAATGCTGTTTCTAACGCAGAGATGGGGTGATGGAGATCTCCCTCTGGGCATGGGCTCAGCTGTGTAAGCACCCAAAACCACTGCGCTAAAAGCTTTTTAATGGACTTCACTCTTTGCTTCTGGCTTTTCAGGGCAACTGGAGACAGTGGACTTGAACAAACTGAATGAGATTGAGGGCACCCTGAACAGTGCCAAAGACCAGATGAAAGATAGCGACCTGGACCAGAAAGTGTCTTTCCTTGAGAGAGAAGCCAGGAAGCAAGATGATGCGATACAAGCCTACAACAGGGACATTGAAGAGATCCTGAAGGACATTAGCAACTTGGAAGACATCAAGAAGACCTTGCCGTCTGGCTGTTTTAACACCCCGTCCATTGAGAAACCCTAAGGGTGCGCTGGGGGTGGGGGGTATTTCCCCGGTGAGCGGTGGTTTGGCTGTGGAGTGCCTTAACACACATTACCTTCTTCAGATCCCCAACTCTTTGCTGCTCGCAGCCACTGTTCTCTTTTCAAATCAGGATAAGTTGAAAGGTTTTTTTTGTTTTTTTGTTTTTTTTTAAGAGAAGCAAATTAAATATCCGTCTTTGGGCATCAAAGGGGTTTTTTTATATAAATTGTCGTCCTGAGCACTCCGCCTTTGCCCCTTTCTCAGACAGTTTCCCTTTGATTCACGCAAGAAGAGATGCTCTGGACTCTTTGTACTGTGGTTCAGAAATAACCATGTGAGCTGTATACGGCAAGGCAAAACTAACCTGACTTTCTCTCCTCTCTTCTCCCCTTGACTGTTAAATCCTTGGTCCCAGAGCTCTCTGTCCCTATGAAGGAAGGGGATGGCTACCAAAGTATTAATATAATGGCCAGTATAGCTGCACTCATTCAGTACCCTTTTCCCAACTTCTAACCCTGTGAATTTATTTTTTTTATCATTAACTAGTGGCCAATCCGACAGCGTTGGTAGCCTTTGACAAAATAGCTGAAGCCTCTTTCTGAAATGCTTTCTGTGATGATGCATCGCTCTGAGAAAACAGCAGCATCTGAGAGGAGCTCTTTGGGAAGATGGGAATACTGGTGGAGTGGTAGGTCTTTTACTGGGGGAGTGGTAGGTCTTGCCAGTCCCACTCCTGGTTTGTGGAGAAGTTTTGGGTCTGGTCTGTAAGCAGCTACTTGCCAGGTAGTCCAAGCTGGAGAGCGTGGAAGCCATGAGCTGCGTTCCCATCTGTAGGTGTTGCTATCGAATTGTCAGAGGATCTTTTTTTAGGCTACAGATGTCTGATTGACAGATTAGTTTGTTCAAGCAGCAAAAGTCTTGCTGAAGAGGAGAGCAGCCATCCAGAGAGCTCTGAGAGCTGCACTGGCCTTCATGCTCAATGTCTTTGGGTGGGGAAGGAAGGGGGCACACAAGTGGAAACTAAAAGATCATCCCCGTCTTTTGCCTAAGATGGCATTCTTATATCTTCTGGCATTGCTCACCTTTTGCCTGTTTTTAATCTGTCCGAAAGATCTAGAGTTTACTGGTGCCCTTCTTTCATTTTGCCTACCGATCTCCCAGTCACCATAAAGCCACCACAGCACAGGGACTTCAGACCAGGTTCAGGTGGCAATTCTGCCTTTCACACGCTGCCACTGCCTCCCTGGCAGGCTCCCTCCCCAGGTAGTGCCTCCCAGCTGCTTACTGGTGCTGGGTGGGAGCGGCAGGGAGGCCCTCGCTCCTCCTCAGGCCCTCCTCTGAGACGAGAGCATCCTCTCTGGCTTCCTCCTTGCCTCCAGCCTGGCATCCCCCCCTCACCCCCTCCTTGAGATCCGGTATATATCTATCCTTAAACACTATGCAACTTTGTACGTTTGCGTAGCGGGGAAGAAATTATTATTATCTGACACACACTGGTGCTATTAATTATTTCAAATTTATATTTTTTGTGTGAATGTGATTTTTTTTTCCGTGTTTTTTTTTAATCA
Organism: Pterocles gutturalis; assembly: GCF_000699245.1. NCBI lineage: Eukaryota > Metazoa > Chordata > Aves > Pterocliformes > Pteroclidae > Pterocles > Pterocles gutturalis. The sequence continues at coordinate 65,614 of NW_010143556.1, forward strand.
TGGTTATAGTGTGAGGAAGTCTCTCGTGTGTGCGTATGTGTGTGTAAATATACTCAGCCATATTTCCAGAGTGGCACAGCCTGGCCTCCTCTATGCGCTTTCCATCGGGATGCGTGCACCATGGATTGCTTCTCTCCCTACTATTCCCTTAAAGCTCGCTGTTTGTCCTGCCTGGGCTCCCGCCTTCTTCCCTCTCCTGTATCCTCAGTACCGTATGGACGTCAGCAATAACCACTCTGCCCATTGGGTACGTGCTTTCTCACCTCCCTTCAAAGCCAGCCCTGACGCGTGGTGTTGACAGCACCCCATATCGTGTCCCTTGTCCCCAGGGACGTCATGCCGGGAGCAGAGCAAGGGCTGTGGCTTTGCAGCTGGGCTGTGAGGAGCTGTAGCGCTGTCGGGAGACCAGACCCAGCGTTGAGGTGGTCGGAGAGCTGGATTTGGGGACGTTTTGATACCACTGTGTGAGGCAGGAGGCTCGGTGCAGCCTCGGGGGGTGTGCCCAGCAAACCCCGCATTGCTCTTGTACCCCTTCTCTTAGAAATTCTTAAAGTTTACCAGCTTGGGATTTCCCCTGCCTGCAAACACACCTAGTACCTGGAGGAGAGCTTACCTGTGCTCGCCCACGCGCGTGGGACGTTGAGGTCGGTGTCTTGGCCGGCTGCTCTGGTCAGATGGCTGGCTGTAACCGTGTCACCTCTCTGCCAAGGCTGTGAGAAGAGCAGATGCAAAGATGCACGCATGCCCTGGCTGACCTCAGGCCTAAGGTTTCCTGCTTTCTTCTCTTTTATTTTTTTTTTCATAAGCTGTTTTTAACAGAATTTTATTTTTAAATAAAAAAAATCTTTATAAGCGATCTCTTAATCACTACTGCATTACAGCCATTATTCATTGTATAAATCCAGTTATTTCTTTACGTAATGTGATGATGTGACAGCTGCTGGTGGAGTGCTGGATGTCACGGGCGACGCGTGACAGTCCCTTCATCACCTTATTCCTGACTGTGGGCCCCCTCAGTACGTGCCTTCGCTCCAGCTTTTTGCCTTAATCTGTGGTCTTGCTGTCTGGGGCGGTGAACAAAATGCAACACTTGCAGTTTTTATGTATAGAACAGTATTTCTTATTTATAATAAAGTCTGAATATTTGTAACCTCTTATACCTTGGCATTCTTTTGAGTATTGCTTTTTTTTTGTAGGGGGTGAGGGGTGTTGATGGGGATGTGTCTCAGTTGTAAGATTCACCTATTGCTTAATTAATCAGATGAGCTGGATTGGGGTGGGAGAAAGGGAAAATTTGGAAATTAATGTGATGGGCTCCAGATAGACATAGTGATTTTGGTTTCTCTCCATGTCCACTGCTCCATTGCAATGGCTACAAGGAATTTTATGCTGCTGGTTTTCCAGGCCTTAAAAAATAAGATGAAGAGAGATCAGGCATTGGAATAGGCTGCCCAGGGAAGCGGTGGAGTCACCATCCCTGGAGGTTTTCAACAAACGTGTAGATGTGGTGCTTAGGGACATGGGTTAGTGGGTTGGGTGGTGTTGGGTTGACGGTTGGACTTGATGATCCTTGAGGTCTTTTCCAACCTTAATGATTCTGTGTTGTTGATGCTTTTGGAGCTGCACTGTGCTCCTGGGGAGACTGGGGGGTGTTTCTTTGCAATGTAAGGGTAAAATCCTTTCTGCTTTCAGCTGAACATATGGAAAAGGATGGGGCTCCCAGGAAATACAGAAGCTGAAATTTCTCTACCGGGAACTGCCATAAATCCGGGTACTCTGTGTTGTTCCGTGGGTCCTGTCTGCCAGAGTCTAGGAGAAATTTTATTCCCAAATTAAGTTTTTAATGTCAGGATAGATTACTGTGATCAGACTAGGCAGTTCTGCAATCACGCCCGTCTTACAGCTGCAGACTAGATTTCTTTTATTTTTCCCAGCAGAGGAAAATGCACATGTCTCATTAACTTGCATCAGAGCTAATCCTTTCTCAACTGGTAAGTTCTTTTCATTATTTTTTCATTTCAGTTTGTCTAGCTTCAGCTTTTTGTTCTTCAACTATAATTGCCACTAATGCTTTTTTCTTTTTTTTTTTTCTTTTTTTTTTTTTTTTTAGACTAACATTGCTGTTGAGCAAATCTCAGCTGGTAAAATCTGTCTGTTTCAGCTGGACTGTTTCATTAATATTTTGAAGTCCATGTAGAAGCACCCTTCTCATGGTCTCTTCTCAGTGTGGGCTGAGCTTGATCTCGAGGTGGAAGAGGAGGGACCTTGCTGAGGAGTGACCCAGCCATGCTCTGGTGGCTTTTTTTTTTCTCCTCTGATTTCCAGTGGCTTTTCTCACTGTCCAGATTCAAGCTCCATCATCTCTCACGTGCTCTCTGGAGAAGCGAGAGGCTGGCAGCAGGGGAGCAGGAGGTACTGGGAAGGACTTGGCCAGAGCAGCACCGGTTATCAGCTGGCATCTTTGCAGTTGGGTAAAAATTGTTGGGGTGCTTCTGCCAGCAGAGTGGGAGAGCTGCTTGGGGGGGAGGCTTGGAGGTTGGGGGCTTCATTGAGGTCCCCAGCAAAGCCCAGCAGAGAGGGGCAGGCAGCAGGACAGCAGTGCCTCCCTCCTTGTCTCTGCCTGTCTGTCTGTCTGCCTCACCCCCACCATACGGGCAGGGCACAGGTGAGGCCAGACAGACGGTACTTCCTCGCCGTGCCGCCGCTGCCCGGCCCTGCCCTGCTTGCTCACCACCACCGCCGTGACCTGGGCAAGGCTGTGCTCCCCGGTGTCCCGCTGCCTGCCTGCTCCCTGCCAGAGGCCACATCTCCTGAACGTGCTCCTGAGCGAGGGGATGGATTTCTTGATTTATTTGTTTAAAGGATCAAGAGAGAATGTCACTGTGCTGTAAATCCCTAGCATTGTACTGGGCAACCACCTCTGTGCCAGCCCTAAGCCTGCTTTGAGAAGCCCAAGGCACCCATCTGGTGAAGGAGAGACTGAAGTCCAGGCTTAATCACCGCGCCACATGTTTGGCGATACCAGTGCAGTAGGATCCCTGATTTCCCACGCTGAGGAAGTCCCCAGTGGCAGGATAAAGGTCTGCTGCCGGACCAGAGTTGGAGGAGGATGTTGGGGTTCAGAAAGTGCCATGTGAGTGCATGCGAGGATATGCAGAACGTTGTGGTGTCATTTATCTGTCACTAGCCACCAAAATGGGGTTTCCTCCTTTGGTGACATCAATAAAGCTATTGCTTTGGGGCTTTCACATGTCCATCGTTTCCCAACAGCAACCGTCGGCAAATTTCAGACTATTACGTGGATCCAGACTCTCTTTGGAGGGGTTAATTCTGCCATGGCCGGGACCCCAAGGACTGACAAACTTGCCAGCCGCGGCGGTGGTCTCCCTGCTGTAGCAGCTTGCTTAGCCCCGTTATGAAGAATGAGCGTAAGGCATCTTCAGAAGGACACTTCTGTGGCAGATTAAAAGCCCCAGGCTCTGCAGTGAAGAAATGCTGGTTCCTTGCAATGGCTGGTGAGTGCCGCTGTTCATGGCTCCTGTCACATTTCTGCTCGCTCTGAACAGTAACGTTTCTGTTAACCTGGTTGTATGAGACCTTTTATAAATGGTGCTGCCGTAGCGATGGGTTGCGACGGGCAACATTTGTTCCATGGAGGGTGGTGGGCATCAGTTTGTTCCTGACTTAGTGTGTTTGGAAAATCAGGGCCCCAGAAAATGTATTTTTGGGTAGCCTCATGTGCGCATTCGTGTGGTTTTCAGAGGTGATCTTGAAGGCCAGTGGAGGATGAGGAGATAAGAGTAACCTAAGTAAATACACAGCAACGACTGGAGGGCAAGCTGTGTCAGTGCCTTGTTTGCAGAAGTGAACTAAGAGACGGGATGATAACGGTGAGAGAGAAGGAGTAACACAGAGGAGCCAGATAAGGGAAAAACTTCCTGATGGTGAGAGCTGGGCTTCCGGAGAGAAACTGGCCAAAGCAAGGTCCAAGGGAACCGCTGCACTGACGGTGCTGCTGGAGAAGATGAGGTTCCCGAGCAGTGGGCTGTTGGCGGGGAGGAAGGGTGCAGCAGAGCTGTTTGGGGCAAGTGATGTACTTTAGAGCAGAAAGAACTAAGGGTGTTTGGTTAGAGGAACAAGTAGACCCCCAAGGACTGCCAAATCAGTGGCATCACCCTAAGTGGTTTTGTCTTACTTCTTAAAAAAATAATAAAAAAAATTAATCAGATAAGACAGCCTTAGGTGCCAAAACCCAATGTGCCATCAGTGTGTTCGTGAAACTGGTGAAATTAAAAGGAAACGGCCTGTTTATAAAAGACTTAGTCACTGGAGGCAGGTAAGCTTGGCAAAGGGAGGTGCAAAGATGTGGTGAATTCGGGCTGGTTCCCCCCATGAGATCACCAGGAGCCGCGGAGGAAAGCCCTCTGAGTCAGCTCCAGGTGCACCAGTGTCTGGAGGCTGTTGGGTAAGGTGAGAGGCTCAGATGAGGACCTAAATGTTAATCACCCTGGGTTCGTTAGCTCCAAAACGAGCAGTGTGCCATCACTGTTGTTTGTTGGGTTGAGTTTCAGTCCCTAATGCAGAAGGGGACGTGAAAGGCAACTTGTGTCTTAGACTGGGGGGAAATTTATTAGGTGTCTTTGTTCCATCTAAAGGAGCTCGTGGACCACTCATGGTCTTTTGGGACAGCAGATGTCCCATGGCAAGTTACGCCAGGGGAGGTTTAGGCTGGATATTAGGAAAAATTTCTTCACTGAAAGAGTGATCAGACATTGGAACAGGCTGCCCAGGGAGGTGGTTGAGTCACCATCCCTGGAGGGGTTCAAGAAACGTGTAGATGTGGTGCTTAGGGACATGGTTTAGTGAGTTAGGTGGTGTTGGGCTGGACTTGATGATCCTTGAGGTCTTTTCCAACCTTAATGATTCTATGATTCTATGGCAGTAAGGAGGGGAGATGCTGTGATGCAGCACAAGGACCCATCTTTCCTTGGGATCCTCTGGGGGGCTGCTTTTGCGGGTCAAGTGGGTGTGCCAGCGTCTCACTTATCCTGATGTATGCAGGACTAGGAGAACCCTTGCCTCCGGGTTTCCCTCTTCACCTGTAGACGTGGTCATGGCCTCCTTCAAGGCAGAGGTGAGGAGCAAGGTGGAATTGGCCTTCATGTCTTCGGCTGCCTTTGAGACCGAAATGCTAATGGACCAGGGGCTGCGGAGCCTGGCATCCTCATCCTGGCTCCATCGGTGACCTCCGGCAAGCTGTTTCCCCTCTCTGTCTCCACTCCTCATCCTCTTTCTAGCAAAAAAAGTGGGGGTTTGCGTCAGGCCCAGGACCCATCTCACCTCAGCTCCTATCTCGGGAGCAAAAGCAGACAAACGTGTGTGATGATTCCTGGCCTCCACCCCGTTTCTAGGGCTGGGGATTTCCTGAACCCAACACTTGTCTGGCAAATCCCCATAGATCTGCTTTGTGAGTGCCTGTCCACGCTGGCCTCGGGGTCTCTTTGTGTCCACCCCCCCCTTGGCTGGGGGCCCCGCCAGTCTGAGCCCTGCCCTTGTGGGTTGGTTGGCTGGACCTGGTGCTGTGTGATGAGCAGTCCCTGTCCACCCTCCCCAGGCTTCCCGTGAGCTCATTGTGGTTTATTTATCTCCTGCGAGCCGCCTGCGTGCCCGGGCAGCCCCTGTACCCTGCCCGCGGAGGCAGCGACTGCGGGTGGGATGGAGCTGGGTGATGGGACGGGCAGGAGGGCTGTCTGCAGGGGCTGCAGCTGCATTTTCTTTTTTCCCCATGAGCCAGCACTCCTAGTCGAATGCAGGCAGGAGGTTCTGG
>NW_010143557.1:0-13710 GCF_000699245.1 Pterocles gutturalis
CCAACCTTAATGATTCTATGATTCTAGTAGGAGTTTTGGGGTTCTGATGAAATGAAGTTTCCAGTAATAATATTTAGTGGAATTTTATAATTTTTACAATTTTAAACTACATTATTTTAATTGTGTCATACTACTGGATTCAACAGCATGGCATCATTAGTTCAAATTAAATTAATTTTCACTAATGAAGCATGAAATATCCCACCAGCCAGATTGCAGTTAACAGCTTAATCTTCTGTATTTTGTTCTAAATATAAGTCAATCTGCTTGCTATGTTTTACTCCTTTTACATGCATTCTATCTTATCAAAATGAAGCCAGTGCTCTAGCTAAGACAGATTCATTGTGGGTTGAAGATAATATCGAAATTCAAAGTGTTCAAAGATTGTAAAATAATGAATCTTCAAATATTTATATATTGCGCATGCCACTCAGTAACAAAACCTATTCCTTTGCATTACCCACATTTGTGAAAAGATGTTATAAATATTACAGAAAAATTTCTAACTTCTGTTACTTGATTTTTATATTATATTTTTGATATTAATTGACTGTTGCAATTCTGCACCACATATTAATGTAGCCCATATCACATGTGAAAGTATGATTTAGTAAAGAATTTATATTATATTTTTGATATTAATTAACTGTTGCAAATCTGCACCACATATTAAAGTAGCCCATATCACATGCGAAAGTATGATTTAGTAAAGAATTTATATGCCTGGAGTGTATTAGAATTGTTGTGTTGCTGCTTGGTCGTTTGGGAATTTTTTTTTTTTTTTTTTTTGCCACACTTGTCTTAGTGAAGTAAGCAAGAACTTAGAAGGAAATAATTTCATTACCAAAGACATTTGAGCTTATGCTTTATAAAACTTTTTCTGTTTTCCTGTATCTTGAATTTATGAGATACCAAATGAGGTTAGGAATGTAATTTGAAGTAATCCTATGGCCTTAATGCAAGAGAAGTGGTAAAACTTGTAATAATATCAGAGGCAGTAGATCAATGTGACCTTTTATAATGAGCTAAAAAGTTTTTAAGCATTTGTGAATTGCTCAAGTGAATTTCTTCTTTACAAATATTTTTATTTAGATACTTTAGAACAGTGGTATGCCTCCAGCTGATGTTTAAGAACTCATTTTTAGCCATATCTAGCCCTCTCACATGTTCTTTTAAGGTATATGCCTTCAAAGATAGTTATACCATGCTCAAATATCAAGTAAATTGACTGTGTAAGGATAGGAACACTTAACAATATGGTAATATTTGTTCGATCGCTCAGACAGAATACTTCTGTCTTCACTGTCATACCAGGAGGTTGGTACTGTATAATCCTATCTGGGCTACTGGGAAAAAAAGTCTGCAAAACTAGACGAGTCACTACCGATGTCTGTGGTCTATTCCTTCTGCTTGAAGAACATCAGAGAGCCAGAGCCACTCCCAGAGTTTTTAGGGAAGCAACATGTCTTATCAGAAAAGGCAGAGCATTCTTGATGTCGTTCAAGGGCAACAAATCCTCATTAGCCCAGTCTGTAACCTGATGAAAATCTGACTATGTTAATCATATTTTTTCCAGAAGACTTTTCCATTTTCTATTTTGATCCTCATAAATTTTACAGTGAGCCTGAACAAATTCCTGCTATGAAAACAACACTCAATAATGGTACTCAAGTTTCAGTAGTACCCAAATTTATAGACATTAACCTGTATTTCTTCCTCCTTTCTTTACTCTAAATAAAAGGCAAGTCTTGCTCAAACTGTATCTGATTCCTGGCTAAAACTAATCAATATAGGATCGGATGGTCTTCTGCACCAGACCTTAAATAAAAATGGAACTAATAAAATATCTGCAGAAGTTGGAATCTGAGACGTAACTTTATGCATCAAGAATATTCTCATAGAAGTGTTGTAAGTATTTTCTCAAGTGTTGACTCTATCCTTACTCCATATTTACCATTACAAAACTTTCATGTAAAGTCTCACTTCCATATAATTTATTTTTGATTATAATTTGATGAGGAAAATGTCAACAAAATTAAGACAAATCAAGGTACTTTCCTCAGGGGAAATAGATACATGTCATACAGTTATTTTTATTACTGATTTCTGTAGCAAGACGGTGAATCTTTCTCATCTGGGAAATCTCACATAAAATGTTTTGTTAGCCAAATAACTCCTCTGTGGCATTCATTAGCAATGATATTTAGGAACACGCAAACTTTGATCAAAGATGTGCTACAGCTAGCACCGTACCTTGCTATAGCTAGCACCTACTTTTAATCAGCTTTTGTGCTAATTAAGAGTACTAGCAGTAATTTAGTATAAAGAAAGAAACTGCATTAATTCCCACCACTTCTGTTGATCATCCTGCCATCTTTTTATTCCCGGAGGTGTTATTTATAAAAGAAAATACAACAGTGTTAATGTTTCTAAAACTGCTTTAACTCTCAGCACATCTGAAGGCGCTTGCTCCATCTCTCCCATTAATTCAATTTGTTTTTAACCTTGTATTGCTCCAATACTTCTGTACACATTCTTTTAAATGACAATAATACACAGGAACATGGATGGGAGCATAGATGTTACATTTTACGTCATTATTTAAGAGGCAAAGGTAAAAATTCAGCCTCTCCCAAGGCTGCTTTGTCTTAGTACCACTTACAACTTTAGTAATGCTTTGGACTAAAGCCATAAAAAATATCCTCATTGAATCTCAAATGTTATATAAATGGTGTGAGATTTGTTGATATGTTAAAAAACACAGTGTATATTCACAACAGTTCACAGGCAGTGAGGGAGGTTGTACAGGTACTAAATTTTGTTTCTGCTATTTAGCTCATAGACCTGTCTTTCAGAATGCCTAAATGCTACTATTTTCCCATGTGCCATGGCAAAGCACTTGCCCACTATTTGTTCCTCATAAGTATTGATAAGCGGCTTCTCACTGTCTCCGTATTCTTCCTGCGGCTCCCCAGAGTGTTTCTCATAGTGTTCAGTGTCCTATTGTTGTCTCATTTTCTAAAGTATCTGCATAGTTGAAACATTGCCTTCCTTTACGTAGTAATCTGTGATGTAGAAAAAAAAAAGATTTTTCATTTTTTCATTTTTTCATTATATTAAGAATAATTTGTTGACCTGTACCCATAATCTACCCATAATCTTGACTGGGGTTAAGGCCCAGCTATGCAGCTCAATTGAGTGTTTACATTGTGCTATTGCCTGAAGATGTCTATTGCAATCGAGGTGCAGTCATGCCAAATGCTCTCCAAGTCTTATATTAGGATACTTTTCATAAGAACTTTGTAACCTAAAAATTCTTGTGTTACTGAGCAGATCAAAGGTGGTACCACTTGAGCTGCAGGTGGTAATGTAGTTTCTTCCCTAAAGAAATATTTGTTTAATATCATAAAACTTCTGCCCAAGGTCCGAATACAGAGACAACCCTTGAGTGAAAAAAAAAAAAAAAAAAAAAAAGTGATGTAACGAAAGTGGAAGGTGAGTTGTAGGAAGGAAAGGAGTACATTTCTATGATCCAGCAGAAGACAATAGGATGTGAAATTAATTTGCATTTTTGGTTCACTTCGGCAAATGAATTGCAGGATTCATTTAACGAGGCCTTTCTGAAATTTGAAGATTTAGTACAGACTTATACTAATAAAAGAAAAAAAAACGTAACCCTTTCTCCTACCACAATAGTGTCCTATTATTAACCTTCTTTCCTAAGCTGTCACCTTACTGGATGAAAGTACATACAGGAAAAATGAAGACTAGAGATTTATTGTGCACAAAATAATTCTGCTGGATTATTCATAAAACTGATGATTCAATTAGAAGAACACTTTTCTTTCTCAGGTGTGAAATTCCATGCAAGTTGAAAAGGAGCCTTAAAAATAGTAATGGGTGCAATTATATTTGGAATATGTCGGATAATCATGTCATTTTTCAATAATGAATTAATTAGTATGGTAATATTTTTCATATGCACAGTGTAATTGCTTTCCTCTGAGGATCTCAGAATGTTACAAACAGTACTTAATTAGGCCTCTAAACAACCATTTGAGGTAATCATTGTCTTTCTGTACTCATAGGAAACTGAGATACTGAGAAGTGAAGTGATATTCCTGCTAAAACACACTGACTTAGAGGAAAATCAAAGTATGGGTTTTTTTTCTTCATGTTAGAACAGAAGATATTTTCACTTATAATCTTTAGTTGAAAAAGGGAACACATAACAATTCCTTGGGCCTGGGAAGAAGGGAAGCGTGGGGGAAAAGTACCTTTTTAAGATGTATTTCTCTTTCTCATTATCTTGCTCTGGTTTTGATTGTAAATATTGTTAACAAATTAAACTGATTTTGTGTTTTTCCAAGTCGTTTCTCTTTCTTGCCCAGGACCATAAGTGGTGAGTGAACCCTCTTTGTCCTTGCCTCAGCCCATGAGGTTTTAGCAAGAGTCTGTCTGGTGGCCTTTAAACCACGACAAAAGGTCTATTCTTAGCAGAAATGGCTAAGCACTTTCCCTCATCTATAAAATATATTAATCTGATAATTTCTGATGACCATTTTACTCTTTGCACACAAAAAGATAGCACTTTTTTCTTATGAGGAAAAGATCATTATTTATGTGATCTTTCTCCTGTTGGTTTGTCATATATCTGAATACTGATAACCTTGAAAATACAGTTTACTAATTTTAATATGATGAAATAGTATTTCAAAATTAAAAAGTCTCGATTATAGGACTGATGGTCAAGTACATGAAGGGCAAATATCATTTGCCTAAGTATCATTTATTCATAAAACAGGTATACTTTATGCTAATTATAGGAAGTATAATGTATTTGCTTTATATTACTAATAACACCTAATCAGTCAATTTTCAGTTACAGGTTCTCGCACTTCTAGTAAATTTAGCCACTCATGCATTAATAGGGTAATCATCCAGTGGCAGAAAAAACCTGAAAGCTGGGTCCACAATCACTGTTTTGCAGGATGACTAATTGAGACATCTTATTTCCTATTTAGCAAGGAGATTCTGCTTGGTTAATATCCTTACTTGACACTTTATTCCAGCCTTATTTTTGTTAGTTCTTCACTCAGATCAGCAGTCCTCAAAGGACTTTCATTCTCCTACTTCAGACTTCTGTTATTCTTTTATTTTACTTGAGTGTGACCTCTGGGACTGCTATGTTAAATATATCTTAAATATAATTCCAAAACCTGATTAAATAATTCCAATCTATAAAAAATAATTTCTTTTTTTTTTGTAATAGATTTTTTCTAGTTATTGAACTCTACTTCATGTTTCTTTATAAGAAGATATCTACAATAAAATGCACACACAATTCTCAGTTCTCAAATCTAAGTAAATGTCATTAAAAAAACAGTCATAAAAAAGAAAGCTTATAAATAGATTCCTTTCAGCAAAACACCTACACAAGTGTTAGATTTTAGGTGTACTGATGTGTAATGAATCTGAAAAGGTGTGTAGGTTCTCCTGCCTGAGAATTCAAATCATGTTCAATGCCCTGGTGTTTATTATATGTATTCTAAGACTTATTTTTGTTTGAGGAAGGCATAAATGGCAGGAAAACTGTGTACTTCAAAATATCTCCAATGTTTAAGTACTACAGGATCTCAAAAAATAGAAGCTTTTTTTTCTGTCTCAATCATTTCCCCTATAATTTAAACTGGCATTGAAAATTGAATTAAAAATACAAGTAGGATTTAAATAGCATAAATTAATAGAATCTAGGCAGCTGAAGTATCTTTCCAGCTAGCTCCAATTAACAGTGTGTTGCACAAACCCAGATGACAGACTGATATTTTAAGGGCAGGTTTTATGTATATGGTTGGCAATTTTATTCATCATTGTTTAAAACTAGCTGTTTATTTTTTCCACAGAAAATAAATCAAAATGTATCTTCAGTTATTTTTAAGATTTTCAATTATTCACAAGTAATTTTCAGTTTAAATGTCCAGGAGAATTGAAGTAGTCCATAATATTATCAACCCACTCAACAGCTTGTTCATGTAATTTTACCTCTAGATGCTATGCTGCTGATAAAACACAAAGTGAATCTAGCCTGAGTGCCAGCTGACTTAAGTAATTCATTAGTGTTTTCAGTCCAGTCCATAGACACTAGGTTCAACATTTTTACAGTGGCTGTAAATTTTGGAAAAAAAGAAGGAAAAAAATTTACAGCACCAGGAAGATAATTTATAATCACAAATTGAAGTAACAGCAGAAAAAAATTTTCAGAATGATCAGGGGAATGGAAAGCTTATCTTAGAAGAGGGGGGTGAAAGACTTTGTATGACTTAAAGTGGGGAAAGAAAAAAGAATGATACATTTGATTGCTCAGTGGAACTACATGAATAAACAGTGGGACACACAAAAATTTAAACTGAAGGAGAGTATTGAAACAAGAGCAAATGGGTGAAGTAAACCATAAGTAAAAGTGGTCTGAAAATTAGAAGAATAATTATCAGAGAAGCAAATTTATTGCAGTAGTCCTTGATTCAGACTTCCAAGATCAAAAGTGAAGAAAGTTGCAGTTTACAAATCTTTGAAAACAATTATATTGTTGCCCAGGATTACTGTACACCAGGACTTTTAAACCTTTTAAACTTTCCAGGTCTCTTTTGCTCAGTGATTATTGTGAAAGAATAGAAACATCTCAAAATTGGATTAATTTCTTCTAAATTATGAGTTAAGTTTGCTATTTGTCATTCTAATTATGTCATTCTTAGCATCTGGAAATCTTTACTTTTTTAATATTAAAACAGAAATAAGTATAGCAAAAGTCAGTGAAATCATTGAAATATTCTGAGATGACAGTCAAGAGGAATTTGTATTTTCACACTGAATTAATTGTATATTTTGGTTAACTTAAAAGATTTTTTTTAAATCTCATTAATGTATGTGTGTGCAAGTGAAACTCCTGAGTTTTGTAACACAGAAAGGTTTGTAGGAAATTCAGATATTGAGGAGCATCAGCATCTGGAGGATATAAAACCAATAAATTTTGATTATCACACATAGTAATTTACACTAGTAAAAATTAAAGCCAAATGGATCAGGTTCCTGTGTCTTAATTTTCCTTTCAAATCAAAGTAAACACTGGGACAATAGAACTATGCCTTTAACAGTTTCAGAAGCATTTGATAGCCCTGTAAAGGCAATAGAATTTGAAGTGAACATAGAAGCCACTTCCCTTACCACTCCTCTGTGGAATTGCAAAGCACTGCTTTGCCTGTTTGCTTTAACTTGAGACACAGGATATGAGCTGGATGGATTCGGATGAACCAACTGTGTTGCCTCATCAGAGTCCTCAGAGAAACGTCTGATGAGTATTTGTTCCAGAGACAGCAACTGGGAAGGTGAAATAAGTAAAACTCGGGCAATAGCTGATGTTACATATCCTTGATCCTATTCAAACAAGACACAACATACAAATAGTGAAGGAAGTACTTCAAAAAAAGAGATAAGTGACAAACAGAAAGCCTTGATAATGAATCTCCTACTGGAAGTCATTAAAATCAAACTAAGACCCTGCTAAAGGACACCAAGAATAACAAAAAACAATTAATTTAACATTTGTTCTCATAAAGGTTCTATAATTACCCTTTAAAGATGGAATGTATTTATGTGCGGTCAAGCCATTTTATTTGAAGCATTATATCATCCAGACTTCTGTCACTGAAACTATTTTACGGAAGGTCAGACTGGTCATCTTAAGTGTTAACAAAATACAAACACTTGTCTGGAAATGAACAAAAAGGCTGAAATTCATAGCACAAGGCCTTTTAAAAGGCTTACAGCCAAAGACACATTTTTTCATACCACTTAAAGTGCTGAATATGGTTTGCATCTATTAAATTTGCAACAAAGATTGGAAGGAAAAAAATACAGTCAAGAGGAAAAATAGGTTCAGAATTTAGCACAATAATGCTGATGCTCCCACTATGATACTGCATTTGAGACCCTAACAAAGAAAGCCATTGAACTTTCTTAAATAGATTTTGCTGAATGAAAGACTAGATTCTGTTAGTGGGTTGAAATTACTGAGGAGGCATTTCAGACTTGGTTTGAAGCTGCAAAATGGATCAAGTTCAGAAGAGTCAATATCATCTTTCATTTAGTCTTAAGATTTTGTAGCATTGTTTGAAATGAAGTCACAGGGAAGAGGTGTTCTAGTGTTATAAAGGTGTGCTCCTGAACTTACCATTTCATGGTTCAATTCTAAATAAATAACAGAAAAAAGAATCTAAAATATATGACCTGTATTTTATTTATCATATTTTAAAAGCTCTCAATTTTCTTCCACAATTTTGTGATACTATCCATACAACAGTAAGATGGCAGAAGAAATAATTTTAAAATAGCAATTCTTATCAACAAAATGTTTCCTATAAAATATTACTGGTTTCATGGGCTTGACTGCTTTCCAGTGATACACGTAAAATAACACTGTGCACCAGAGTGAACCATGCAGGCAATTGATAAAGGAAAGGAATGTCTAATCACCAGAGGGGGAACATTTTCCACAGAAAATCTTCCATCATCTTCCATCTCTGACCTCTCTGGTCCTGATTCTCAAGTGAACCTTTATAAAATTACTCCCAAAAGATGAACTTGGGAAATGCAGCTTTTATAACTCTGGAAGCTAGAAATCTTGAATTCAATAAAATTAACATCAGGTTTGGTATTCCAATACAATTGTCTCTCTGATTCATCTCTGTTACACAAACTCTGAAACCTCTTTTATCTTTTCCAGTTGAATTAATGACATGCTACTTATCTCCTTGATAACATGCTCCTCTTTTCCAGTATTGCTCTCCAATCCTTCATCTTTCATTATGTAACATAGCCAGATTAAGCCAAGAACGATAGTGTCCAATCCTGTATGCAGTCTGAATTTTTCTCCTTCTTGTAAAACCTGAGAAAAGGACTGTGACCTTGGAAGCTTTTTTCTGCCCCAACTGTATAGATAACTAAAAAAAAAACCAAAAAAAACAAAAAAAAAAACCCAAACTGTTTCTTCTGCCAGATTTTGCCTGTCTTATATCTGCAGACCATTGTCCTTGCAAGAATATGACTGTAACAACTGAAAACTAGTATAACTCAAAAAAACTTTGCAGACCTACTTAATACCTTATGGTTATCACAAGTAATATTTAGAATATAATAATCCAAAAGGAATATTCAAATCACCTAACTGTTGCTGTAAGATCTTCAAGAGCTTGACAATTTTTATTCATTGCATGTGCTCGTATCTTGTGACATTGTACAATGTGGAGTCTGAGGATTAAATATTCCTATCATTGATGCCACTGAGAAATTAATTTTATTTCACAAGTGTTCTTTCTGTTTCATAGAAGAGCATGATGAGAAAAAAGGCCTGTGCAAAATATTACTTAATACCAGTAACATTTTTATAACATAAAATCTTAAGTCCCAAAGTCTTCTCAAAAGTTATCTGTTACATATTAATTCACACTGCCCCAAGGCAGAACAAGCTCTATCCATTACATCCTGGCAGAGGTTTGTCTAACCTGTTATTAAATTCTTTCACATTGGAGATTCCAATCTTTTTGTGTATTAAATCTACTGTTATTTCTGCTTTGCTCATTTAGCAGAAATTAAAGTGAATGTAGATACTTGTTCTTTGCTACTGTTTTTCTAAAAGGTATTCTCAGATTTGCCAAGTTTATAATAAATTTGTTGTGTACGTGTCAATGCAGTGTTAGAAAGGCCATCCTATTTAAAAACAAGTTTCAAAGGGATTTACTTTAAGATGATGTGAGTAGTGACAGACTTATGCTTGAATACTTAGGTTCAGCCCAGATAGTTTTTTATTACTTTATTTGCAATGTAGTTCCACAAAATATATGGCACAACAGGAAGAAGAATGAATTGCAATAGAAAAATGGGCAAGTAGATCCAGAATAATTTTCCTTGTTTAATAGGCAATGTTAATAATTCATAAAACTGTATGCATCTGAGATCCAATTGTGTCTTTAAGTTGTTTTTTTTTTAATTTGAGCTGTTAAGCTTTATAAATATTTTAGGATTTATCAAGATACATGTATTCCTGAGAGATAGTTATTGCTATCCACTCGCATTGTTATATTGCATCTATCTTCATTTTATGTACAGTGTCAATCTGGAATTCAAGCTCTTTAAGATTAGGTAGCTGCATACGTCTTTTTAGAGGACTTTGTTAAATGACTGTGCTATACAATCTTGTCCAACAGAGGCTGACAACACTGTTTTTTTTCTAGCTGCCCATACCTAAATTATACTGTGATTTATTTTTTTTTAAGACAACTTGCTTAATCCAAAACATAGTATGAATAGAATTCTCCTATAATATGGCAGTTTATGTGGAAGGAGAGGGAGAAAAATAGGATATGACTGAAAAAAAATAATTAAAATTAGAATAAAATTATAAATAAGAATAATAAAAAGCTCATTAATCTCTTCTAGCTGGAGTGCGAAATCACCATGATGATACCACTGATGTTTGCACGAATGCAGCTGCAATTTCCAGACAAATCACTCCATCTTTCATAGATTAAAATAATATTTTGGATTGAATGGCTTTGGCTTATTACCATATCACACAATGTGGAAATACTTAGAGTAGAAAAAAAACCAGACAGATGGCTCAGTAAATTAATTTATAAGCAGCAACAGAGCATAAGGTTAGTTGCTGACATTGACTGTGGATGTTGTGGAAGGTGGTAGGGACATGACAGTAGTAATTAGTTGCAACCGTATGAAGGTGAAAAAGGATCATGTAAAAGGGGATGAGATGGGTTAGGAACCTGTCATTTAAAGGGAGGCTGGAATTTCACATTTGACATTTATAATTGTTCTTAAACTTCCCCACAATTTCGTAACAGTTTGATTGAAAGCTCTGGTTAAACACATTATGAAAATACATCTCTAGAGTTGATCTACATTCTTGACTCCAACTTCAAACTCAGGTTCATTTGGAGGTTTAAGTTTCTGCATTATCAAAATACATTTGGGACAAGTATGTTGGTTAGTAATAATAAAATAAAGAGATGAACAATTCAGATGCATGTGCACATTAGTTCAGTTCTATCATGGAAATATACCATGTATGTACCATAATAATTACAATTAATAATTTAAATTAAATGAAATGATAATACCAACAACAACAATAATGATAACAATAATAAAAAGGAAAGTAACAAAGGGAGAGAAATAAAACCCAAGAAAGACAAATCATGCAAATGAAAACAATTACTCACCACCAACTAACCAATGCTGAACCAATTCCTGAGTGGTGGCCCCCATCCAGCCTTCCCCTTAGTTTTATTTCTGAGCACGATGTCTTATTAGTATGGAATATCCCCTTGGTCTGTTGGGGTCAGCTGTCCCGGCTGTGTGTCCTTCCAACACTTTGTGCACCTTCAGCCTACTCGTTGGCAAGGTGGTATGAGGAGCAGAAAAGGCCTTGGCTCTGTAAGTACTGCTCAGCACTAATTAAGACATCCCTGTCTTATCAACACAGTTTCCAGCACTAACTAAAATATAGCCACCTACTAGCTGCTATGAAAAAGATTAACTTTATTCCAGCCAAAACCAGCAAAGGTATTACATTGCAAATTTTAGATTCGCTGTTTTTGGATATGATGATCATTGAAGTAATTTCATAATAATTTCAGCTTAGTTTTGCTCTGAGTTTTTAAAAATAGTTATCCACACAAACCAACAGAAAGAGATGGTGGTGTTGCAGAGGAAATTTTCCATAACATCCTTGTGCATGGAATGGAAATATTTGCAATAGTAGTGATCTCAGTGAAGTTTAAAATGAAAAGCTCTTTACTGTAGCTCCTTTAAATGGTCTGCCTGGCAGCCTAGAATAATATTTAAATTAATTTTCATATTATTCTGAATGTGGGAAAAAACACACTTGAAGCAAGAGTAGAAATGATTATTTTATGACTCTTCATAATGGATTCTTCATTGAATTAAATAAGTTAAACTTCAGAGAAATATTTTTTAATGAGTTGCTATGAGTGCATGGAGAAGGCTAGTGAAACTTTGCTTGCTGATAATAATGTATTTCAAAACACCTAATGGTTAAACCATTTAAATGCTGTCTTGAGTCTTTCTATCCCAGTAGAGAGTGACTTTGTGACTTGAGTCTGCAGCTTATGAATAAAGCATACTATGTATATGAAAGTTTGTAAGGCTGCAAGTCAACTGGGAAACTAAATCTTTCTTTGATAAAAACATTTTGCTTTTGCTAAAGTGCTGGAATGAGAGCCCTGGAGTTGGAGCCTTCATTTCATTAATTTCATTTCATTTAATTCAAAACCTGGTGTGAGTTTTCCTTCTCTTCTGCTGCCACTGCCTCTGTCCTAACCTCAAAAAAATAAACTCCTGGGAGATAGGGTTATAAGGGAAAAAGTACAGATTTCATTCTGCAGAGATCTTCTGTTGTCTTCAGTAAATTAGTTGTCTCTTGCCATTTTTTTTTTTTTTTTTTGTGAAAAGCAGATTCTCTGATTAAAACATCAATGGGACCAAAGTGAAAGTAACAAAAATCCTTAATTTTATGTGTTTTCATACACTCACGAAGTTCTAAAACAAACTGAACCCCAACACTTTAGACTGAACCCAAACACTTTAGACTCCCTAACAGCTTCTCTACCTCTATAGTATAGTGACATTTCATAAGTCCTAAAGAATAATGGCAGGCAAGGTCACAAAAAAAAGTTGATGCTATTGCACAGGGAGAAAGGCTATCGATAGGGTACACTGTCTATATATAACTCTACAGATACAGGAAGCATAGCTAAAAGTGGAAAGCTTCATTGCTGCAGAGTAATATGGTAGTAACAGTCACTGCCAGACTAGGCTTGGAACCAGTAAACTTTCTTCTAAGTCATTTTTTCCAGACTTTGTAGCACATGGACTTGTATGACAGCTACATCTGGGTATCTCTCTTTTGAGGTTTGATCTCTTTTTCGCATCCATATGACCAGTAATTTTTTTTCCTTATACTTTCAGAATTAAATTTCTCTTGTCTTACATCTATGTTCACTTTCTGGTCAATCAATGCGAAAAAAATTTACTAGTTATTGCTGAGACTGAAACAGGATATCAGAACATAATATCAAAGAACGACCCTGGTGGTTCACAGTTGAGTGTGATTCTGCAATAACAGTAATTCAAGTAATAAGCAGTGACGTACTATCCTGGTTTCTACTGGGATGAAGCAAACTTCCTTCCTAGTAGCTAGCATGAGGCTGGTTTGGATTTGTGCTGAGAAGAAGGCTGACCACATACTGATGGCTACAGCTGCTGCCAGGACAGTCAAGAACTCTTCAGTTTCTCTGCTGTCCCAGTGTCTGCAGGTGCAGGAGAAGCTAGGAGGTAGCACAACCCCAATTACTACCCTAGGATTCAACCCTAGTTTTAGGATTGAGACCCACATCACACATGTTATACCAACTGTATAGATGAAGGTCTGTCCAGAAGTGCTCTCTTGCTCCATGTCATCTTTTTCCAGGTTGTCTCTCTCTGGGTCACCCCTCTCTTGAGGTCATCTTGCTTCCTTGGTCAGGTCTCAGTCTCACACGCTTGGACCCTTATCTTCTTTCTGGGATTGTGGTGTCTGGACTTTCCATGCTCCGGGATGGTTAGCCAGGAATGGGCTGAGCC
>NW_010143558.1:0-265 GCF_000699245.1 Pterocles gutturalis
CCCCCCCACTCCCAGCTCTGCTGGCAACTGCGAGGGGTGGGGGGTGCTGTGCTGCACCCCTCAGCTGCTCGGACATGGGTGCTCCTGTGCAGCTGCCCCACAGCACCCACCCGTGTGCACAGCACCCACAGCACCCATCTACACCCCACAGCATCCACCCATGTCCACAGCACCCATCTGCACCCCACATCACCCACTCGTGCCCAAAGCACCCACCAGCACCCCACAGCACCCACTCGTGCCCACAGCACCACTCTAGACCCCA
>NW_010143559.1:0-34745 GCF_000699245.1 Pterocles gutturalis
GAGATGGGGAAGCACTCTTTATCAGGGGGGCTAGTGGTAGGACAAGGGGTAATGGTTATAAGCTAAAAGAGGGTAGATTTAGACTAGACATTAGGAAGAAATTTATCTTTGTGAGGGTGGTGAGACAGTGGAACAGGTTGCCCAGAGAAGCTGTGGATGCCCCATCCCTGGAGGTGTTCAAGGCCAGGTTGGATGAGGCTTTGAGCAACCTGGTCTAGCGGAGGGTGTCCCTGCCCATGGCAGGGGGGTTGGAACTTGATGATATTTAAGGTCCTTTCCAATCCAAACCATTCTATGATTCTATGATTCTATGGTTCTGTGGTACTTCAGGGCAGTAAAATTAGAAAAATTCAGTCAGAACTGATCAGATCAGTTTTGCAGGTCTTAGAAAAGACAACTTCTTGTCAGTATTTGAACTGAAACTTGGAATTCTTTCCAAAATAACAGGGACCTGAGTCTGTCTACTCTTCCAGTGGTGCAGCAGCTGTTTTTCTTCCTATTCCCAAACTTCATGAGCGTTTCTTCCATGAACAGTGAGTTCACGGAGGGCTATAGAAGTGTACATTGAAATGCCTAACTAAGTAGACCTCTCAATGCGATGGCACCACTGCACGGCAAAAGTCCCCAGAATACGGTGGTATGCTGTTCTTGACCACACTAAAATTGTTCAATAAAGACGTACCTGGAGGTTGTTCTTTACGCTGGAACTTTGTATAGCACATTCAGTATGACAAGTTTTGACAGGTTTCTTTCTCGGATAGGACTTGAAATCAGTGAGAATAATCTGAATTATTTCAGTCAATGTTCATTTATCCTTTGGTATCATGACAATAGATTTCCTTTTTTCAGCACTTGTCTACTGGATTATGTGGCAGAATATCGTGGATATCAAAGATTATGTAGGTCAGAATCAATCTACCTACTATTACTCACCAAAGCAATTTTTTTTAGAAAGTGTGCTTTTTCCGATTAATTATCTATTATTCTGTTTAGCAGTTAGTGGCTAGGGAACAGATGTTACCAAAATGTAGATGAGTTTGCATGAGGAAATCAGAATTCCCAAGTCACCACAACAGAGATTTTCAATCATCAGTTCAGAAATATTGATTACCTTTGTAATATTCAGTAAATTATTTCATAGTTAACAAAAATCTTAAGAGGAAAACTTGGCTAAAGTCTTCATTAAAAAAAAACAAAACATTTTTACTAGCATTATGTAAGTGGTGACTTTTGCAACATTAGAATTACAGAAACGCAAAGGGGGATCAACTGAGCCTGACTGAGACATCTGAGTCAGACATGATATGCCAGTTTTTGACACCTAAGATGGACTCCTGGGTTGGATCTTGCTTATCTTTGGATAATTGCAATGTGGATGTTTATGCCTGAGAGAGTCATCTAGCCTCCTTGCATAAAATTTGGAGAGTTGTGAGCATTTGAAATAGTCATATGTAGAACAATATTTATCTTATTTATTTTAAATGTAGATTGTAGGAATTCAGTTGAGTTCCAGGAATCCTTATTACTTTCTACTGAACATAAAGAGGATCTTTGAGTTTAGCTCAGATGCAAACCTCTACACTGTATTAATCTAAATTTGACATACAGAAATCAATATTTGGTCCACTTAAGGGAAGTGCCTAAACTCTTGTAAAACACATGAAAAGAGACTGGGGCTTCTGAAGATTTCCAAAGAGAGCTCATATCTTTCTCTTCTGTTGGTTATCTAAAAGGAACTAACAGTGTGATGGATCCTAGAGGAAATTCTTTGTGTGAATCCGTCCAACAGATTTCCCTCTAACAGTACTATGCAACGCTCTTGAGGTATTGTAAACAAACTATTTATTCTCTGTAAAAAAATGTACCTTATAAATTTGAGATTGGCACTTAATAGCTTCTTTTCTCTCTGGGCTGCCCTCACAAACACACTCATATGTGTTAATTGTTATACCATTATAGTTTGTCGTACTTATTAATAGTCTTAAAATAAAATTATGTAAATTTTATTTAAACTTTTACAATTTTTGTGGGAAATAGGGTGAACAGCGCACACTGCCATCGCTTTGGGAAATGTGGATACATAACCATAGGAAATGTTAGACACCTTCTGAGAACAGACATCTAAAAAAGAAGAGGGTCCTTTCTGAAAAAAAAAAAAGAGGGTCCTTTCTGAAAAAAAAAAAAAAAAAAAAGTAGCAAGTAAACAATTTCTTTGCATTTTTAATTTTGTCTTGCAAACATCTCAAACCCAAGGCATTACATCCCATATCTCCTGTGTATGTAAGGACAACTTCATCACCAACCTCTGTGGGCACTCTGTGGGACTGAATCTTTATCAAATATCATATCTGGACCACTATGCAGCCAAGAATTAAAGTCCTAGAGCCAAATGTTGACCAAGCAAGAAAGACAATATTCACAAAGAGAAGGCACAGTTGTCCAGTCATCCTCCGTTTATGCAATCCGTAGATGTTTTAGATTAGACTGCCTCTGATTCTAAAAAGTGAAACAAACCAAATTGTTCCATCAGAAGTAGAAAAAATTACGTCTGGTTTCCTATGGCAAAGCTGCATCTACCCTTGCACCTCCCAGCTCTTCACCATCTAGTTATTATATCCATTTGACACATCTGTCCCCACAGTGCTGAGTGTTTTCTTACAACACTCTTAGCTCCTATGTAACACTCTTAGCTCCTATGTTCTCAGGGAACTTCTGGTGGGCCCCTGTCGTCAGTACGTAAGGACTTTATAAAATTTTTGAAATCATATTTCTATTATGGATTGTCACCAGGTGCAGATACTTTAGAGATATGGGCCTGTAGATGTTGAGTGGACAGGCACATGTTGCCTAAAAAAGATGAGAAATCTCTGAGCTTTCCCAGACATCCCTACAGTGAGGCCATAGAAACATATAGAAGAGATCCCCAGAGGTCATCTAGTCCAACCTCCTGTTCAAATCAGGAGTTGTAGTAAGTTGCCCAGGGCCTGGTCCAGTTAATATTAAAGTATCATCAAGGATTAAGATTTCTCAGTGTCTCTAGGACTCTTTTCCAGTCTTTGACCAGCTTCACAGAAAAAAATGCTTCCCTTATATTAAGTCAGAAATTCCCATATTCCAGCTTGTGACCATTGCCTCTCATCTTTCCAGTGTGAACTTCTAAAAAGCACTTGGTTGTGTCTTTTCCTGTTATGCATCTGTGGAAGTTGTAGATCACCAGCAGACTTCTGCCAAACTTAGATTTCATTTTCAAAGTCACCAAGTCATTGTCAAAGACTTGGTGAAAACACACGAATGTTGAAGTATTTGAAGGGATGGGAACTGTGCAGTGTATCTGCATAGCACTTTTTGAATAGGAAATCATTACTATAAACAGGAAATCATTACTATAAACAGGATCAGTGCCAAACAAATATCCTAATCAGTAGGCTGAAGTCAAGTTCTATTTTGGTGGCTTTCGTTCTGGCCTCATGTTTCCTGGGAGCAGCCTACCTTCACCAAAAGGGTGAGTTCCAGGAATCCCTGTTCTTAGCAACCTTATTCTCTGGAAGAGTAATGTAATTGAGTGTTCACTCTGGAAATGGGAATTTCTTCCTCCTGTGTTTTGTGTTGGAGGGAATGACCGCAGATGTTTTATGTCTAACATTATATGGTAATAGATCTCCTAAATATGTCATCAAGAGATAAAATGACGGTATATTCTTCCACCTAGTCACAGTTTTCTACATATAAGGAAAAAAAAAGACAAAAAAAGTCTAGGGTCATTAAAAAAAAAAAAGGAAAATATCGGTGTAAGCATTACACATCTGAAATTTGAGCGCAAAAGGTACAGGCAAGTATTCACAGGCCAGTATTTCATAATGTTTGCTGAGAGAAACAATTCTCCCTTTCAGGAAAACTCATGACACACAGTCCATGAATGATCTTGAATAAGGAAATTTAGATAGGAATATTTTCCATATGAGATTCTCATGTCAGTTTCTCTTTGTAGGCATCATTGCCAAGGCGAGTTCTGCTTTAGAGGCAGAACAGGTAGAACTTGGAAGTCATCATTAGTAAGTTAAAAATACTGCTGGGACGTCACATGATAATGAACTTAAAGGGGCAAGACCATGAAAGACAGTAAAATAAAGAAAAGAAAAGCTGTGGGTTTAAAAACTTACAGCAAGGAAAATGTGATACCTCTTTCCAATTGTCAGAACAAGTGCCTCAGTCTCAGCAATTGTGTGTTCTCCTGGAAGCTTGTCCCAAACTACACTACAAACCAGATAACTGAGATGCTCTTTGCTGGAAGTTCATAGACCTGTGCTTTTTTCCTATGAAATTATTTAAAAAGTTAGCATCAGCAGCAAACTTTCATCTCTGAAATAAGATAATATTGAATCATGAATAAAGAAAAAGATGGTCTTCAGGAATGTTGCTGTCAGAGACAGAGAGTAATATTTTAAGTTTTATGGGAAAAAAAATCAGTGCTTCATAATTTTCACTACCTCCATGTGGGTCTCCTGTGAACTGCTGTTTCCCTTATTCTCTTACTACAGAAATACTAAGCAAAGAAATAAGGAGTGACAGTAGTCCAGAGGAAGGACAGAGGAGAAGAATGCAGGTGGTAATAATTTCTGATGACTTTCTGCTTCTCAGCTAATCATTAAAATAGTGGAGAATTTAATCAGATTTCCTTACTTTTACTAAAGGCTTGTTAGGAATTGTTAACACGGCAGTTTTTCTTCTGTTAGTGTCAACATTAATAATAATAATACCTTGTTCGTTTACTTGCTTGTGTGCAACATTCAGAAATGTTTTGTGGATTCACCATTTGTAGGATACATCTGTGGAATATTTGTCCCACTTGTTATTTGCATCTGTGATGGTTTCTAGCACAGTTTAGAAAAAAATGTACAAATGTAAAGGTTGCAATATTCTGAGTTCCATCTGAATCTTTTAAAAGATTCATGGAAGAGTTGTGCATCAAACAGAAGATGTGCTAGCTTAACTTGAAATGTCTGTGATGTATATACATCCAGCGAATAGCTAATCAGAGAGGCCAAAAGAAAAAGAAAGAGGAATTAGTGCTTTTTTAGGGTGTGACTAGTCTAATATAGTTTAGGTATTTACTTTATAATGAGATTAACTAGATGTTCTGATTCATCTCTGTTTACAGTAAAGGGAACCATAGGTGACCAGTTAAGCTTCACGAGTCAGTTCTTAAAATTTTATGTCAGATGAACTTCAGCCTTGATTTATAGTTTCTTTAGTTTCTATCAGGAAAGGAACTTTTACTGAACTGAATATCTTTGAAAAATGTCATTCTGATGGTTTTCTATGATCCTCCTACACTCACCATTTTACATCAGATATGTAACCTCTTTTACTAGTTTTAAGGTTTCCTTTGCAGCCTTAAATCTACTAGCATCCAAACCACAGCCTTCCTAGCTCAAAATGAGAGTTGCTTATTCCTGACCTTTGAGCATCACTTATGCTTATGTGGCAAAAACACATCCAGGATACTCATAGCCCTCTTATTCCAGAAATATTCTCGTTGTCTTGTGTTTAGAATGTTTTGGGTTGTCATGTGAAAGGGTAAAGATGAGAAAGAAGGGTAAAGTTCCCCCATCCTTATTTTATTTTGCGCATTCATCAAGCATAAACCTCCCAAATTGACCTTTAGCTACTGTTATACCCCCTGTGGAATATATCATTATATTTCCCTTTTAAATTCATACTGAATATCATATAAAACTCACAGTGAGTATCCAGGTATGTGTCTATGTGCAATATGAGTCATTTTTCTTAGCAACAAAGCAGATGGCTGCGTCTTCAGAGACTAGAAGATAAAACTTAGTACATAGTGCCTGAGCTGCATGCATGTTGCTGACCTAACAACTGGCATTTCCCAGTAGTGAGTGTTGCAAGAGCTAAAATATAAATAGATGATCAAATAATGGAGGATGGCATAGTAAAATGCAAACCAAAGGTATATTTCATGGGATATAATTTCACAGTACAGAAAATGTCTGCATGCTCTAAATCTGTAATAACAACTTTAAAGCCATATGCTGTGCTGGATCTGTACATCTCACATCTTGCAATAGGGCTGAAATTTGAGACACTAAAAGCTTAAAGATTCTCCTTTTTAGGGAGTCAGTGTATTTCCTTATATTATAATTATAGTTATAATATCAAGATTCACAAAGGGCTGAGTTATTGGGACCCTTCTGGAGTAGAGACGTGTATTTTTGGATCCCTGCCTACAGTTCCTGTATAGTCAGTAAGACTTTATAAAGCTCTTTTCCTATTGTCTATGACTAGAAAATATGCAGAGTGCAACATCCCTGCTCTTACCTTCATGCTCCTTGACATTCATAACGTAATGAACAAATAAACCTAGGTTGCTGAAAATCATCCATGACAGAAAAAAAATTAGTGAAAAGGTGGTCAAAAAAAAAAAAAAAAAAAAAGGAGGAATACGGAATACGCAACGTGAAATAATTTGTCTCCTCTAAGAAATTCGGAGTAAGAGGAAAGGGAAGGAAGATAAGAAAGTGTCAAATAGTCATGGGGAACCACAAAGTAATCACAGCAGGGTGACTTGATATTGCTTTGCAATGTTTTCTCTGTGATGTTGCATCAATACAAGAGTACATTGGGTCATGTCAGGGTGATGTGTTGCAATTATTTTATAGTTCTCTGTGGCTTTATTCACTGACTTCATCATCTTTTCAGCTCTTCACTGCTGTATACCACTCAGTTAGGTATTCAAAGCACTGGATGCCTCCTAATATGCTTTAAAATTTGGCACTCCTGTGTGGTCAGTTATTTTTCAGACCACTTTTACAGGGCTTGTTCTGGAATGAATTACCTTGAAGCTTGGGAAAAAAAAAATCAGCTAATGTCGTATTATATAAATCCATGGCTACATGAAAAAATAGGCAAGAATTGACAGAGTAGGAAAAAGTGCTTGGATGGAGTTTTTGAAATGTTTTGTGTCAAAAGGCAGCTCTAGATTAACTAGAGACATTCAGAAGAGAATAATAGAATTTCTGGCATTAAGCATAATAGACTTTTTAAAATCTCCTATACTTTCTTTAAATAGATTTCATGGTCCTGACAGCAAGAAATATTCTTGTGAAGCCCATGAAAAAAAAAGCCCTGGTGATAAAATTGATCCATGAGAATCATATATATCTCAAGAACATTTTAGAAATCAAGAAGCATTTCAGCAACAAAATAAAGTGAAACATGTCTAAGTCCTGACAGACAATGGAGCCATGTGTTCAATATAATATCTCAGGCAGAGTCTTTCGTGCCAGTGACTTACCTACTCCCTCCTTTGCAATTATGATCTTGATGGGAAACAGAAATTGAGTAACATCCAAACTAACAGATGTCTATCAAGAACTGGCCTTTTCTGTGCTTAGCATATCTATAGTTTAGAGCACAGTAATCCCTCTGCAAGTCACAGAGAAATATGACACCTAATCCCATTTCATTGCATGGACACAACAAAAGGCACAACAGGTAAATATCTTTTTTTGTCATTAATCAGTAATCCTCTTCAAAATTACATACCACTGCAACTCCAGCTTCAAAACGAGGGGGGAATATTTAGTTTCTCCTTTTCTGCAATCTACCTCATTAAGACAACTCTTTGCTTACATTTTTCCCTTCCTAGTGGAAGACATAACACAGCCATTGTTGCCATAAAATAGGTCTAGTTGGTGCAAATGATAACAAGACAAAGATTTATATTTTTAATATAACAGAGCTTTCCAAATCAATATTTAGGCTCCTGAAGCAAATATCTTGACTTTCCAAAATGCTAAGTAGCAAGTTAAATTTTTTTTTTAAGAAGTTATTAAGCATTATGGATAACATGACTCAGATAACAGACACACATATAAGTGTTAGTAGAAAGTGATTATTAGAGAGGTTTATAAGTTCGATTTATAATTTTTCTCGTAATAGAAATATAAGTTCATCCAGTGAGAAGATAGTGTGGCTTTTAATGATCAGATGAATTCCAGGTGGAGAAAAAGTGTAAGTACCAGGACAGGTTAAGGTTATGTATGCAGGGTGCAGAAACAACATCATGTGAGTTAGATGGTCTGTCACACTGCTCAGATATTGAATTTTGCTTATGGATTGAATAAAAGAAGAAAGAAATGAAGTTTCTGGGAGCCATTCACGTATGTACTATGGTAGAAATTGTATATCTATTTTATTTTAAAAACCATTAAAAATGGCAAATTATAACAACTGCAATTTACCCATAGAAAATCCTTAATGGGAAAACCCACAAATTACAATGAAAAATTCACTCAGCTATGTTTATACTTCAGTGTATGTACCTAAATCCTTTTAACAGCAGTGAAAGTGTTGGACACATAACAGGGAGAATTCAAACCTTATAATTTGTGATTTTTTTAATGATCTTCAACATTTCAAATTTTAATAGGGATGCATAATCATAAAACCAATTTTCTCTTCAATAGTAAATACTCCAGTGAAGGAATCCTCTTACATTATGTTGCATTTGTATTGGAACAGAAATGCAACAAATCCAGGCCTGTAATCTGCGAAAGTTGGCTTTAAATGTGCCTGAAACTTAATCAACTAACTTGTTGTGGCTGGTTTGGGTTTTTTTTTTTTTCTCCTTTATTGTCCACTCTTTTTTTTTTACTTATCTGAGAAATAGGATTTTGATTTGGTTTATATACCATAAGATGGGACAAATAATTATCAAATTTCCTTTACACCATTTCTGAATTCATTCAAGTATGATACATGATCAGATGTGTAGTTTTTAAAACAATCTTCCATATTTATTTCCATACAATGATGACTTTGTTTCATGTGGTAATTAATAGGAGTTCCTGTTAGACACAGAGCAGATTCTGAATGCAGAAATAACAAAAAAAAAAATCTGTAAATTGCCTTGTCAAGCCTCATAAAGCTTCTGCTGTCCAAAGCATGCAGCTCATATGCACTCTTTTTTCTTTGTGCTTTGAAACTACTTCATATTTCCCGAAAAAAAGAGATAGCGTTAGACGTAGCATTCATTGATACAGCAGATGAAAATTCCTTAAGGAAGTCATGGATAATGAGACACGAGATGTGGATAAGGACAAGTGAAACTGGTTATATTCACTCCCCTGAGTGAACTGGCCAGCTGTGTGCATCAATATAACACTTCAGGAACTCAAGAGAATTTTCACTAATTTTCGTATGAACTTTGTCACCATTCAACTTCTATGTGTGTCACATATACCTAATTACATTTGTATGTGGCTACTTTAACTCTGCTCCAAAACCGCCACTCTGACAGGGATAAATCGTCAGAATGTGAGAATGCACAAAGGGCATGCTCATTTATTTTGGGAGAATCCTTAGACCACAAACTTTGTAAGACGTAACATAATTCACTGTGTCAATTATCAGCCCCTGACGGACCTTTTTAATGAAAGGAGAACATTTAAGGTAAAATTGTATTTAACTGGGTTTTGGTAATGACAAGGGCACAGTTAAGATTAAATGGTAACCATGAAAAGCATTGCCACGGAATGTGAAAACTCAATTTACATTTTTGATAATTACATGTTCTTATAATTTCAATGTAAAGCTTCACCATAGAAATATATTAGTACTTAATATTCACTCTGTGCAGGGCACCTGGCTGCAGGAAAGACAGAGTGAAGAGCAAAGCCTTAGGGGAAGGTTTTCCTACAGGAACTCTGCTGGCATCTGATTGTTACCTCAGACTAGTGTAAAGGTGAATTAACAACACTAGTATAAACAGGGACATGATAATGCAAAACAGATCCCAGTAAAAGAACAAAGGGGTGCCAGAGAGTCACCTCAATCTGATTTCATAAGGAAATTAATCTGTCCCCTGTTTGTGTATGTGCCAGGTGTTAGGAAATCAAGATGTCTGGTCCATCCCCTCTTAGCATTCCCTTGCCAGTATCAGGGAGAGCAGCCCAGGTGCCCGAGCTAAAGGGTGAAGTCAGATGCAAATGTCAAAGACATGACAGATTTGTTGCTCGGGTGCAAACTCCACAGGTCTCTTGCAGGTTTGTTCAACAGGAACACCCTACAGTCCCAGTCACATCACTTACTCTTTTCTCCTCACAGGTTCACTCTCTTTGTCACCCTCATTCCCTCCAAGATAACGGCCAACCTCTATTTATCCTTTCCCTATTTGCCACAGTTTTGTTGACTTTATACCTTTATTTGCTATTTATCATGTAGTTGCCCAGGTAAGCTTTATGCTGATTTTAAAAGTACACAAATTTTCTGAATGGATTCACTACCTGTGCAAGCACTGAATGTGCTTAGAACAAGACCTAGTAAGAGTCTGGTCCTTAGGTACTCCAGTGCTATTACAAGTCACCTTTTAAATAACTGAGTGCAGCTAGGCCCTAAATATAAGGAAAAGGATTTTTTAAAAAGATGAATAAAAGTAATCGTGGTACCTTTAACAGTAAATGATTTCTGTACAAAATCCTATAGATTCCTTTATATTTGCTTAGGCATTATTTTTCCGATCCATCCAAGATAAGTTACCTTTTTTGAAATAAAGTCTAACTGCTGCACAATGTCTTGATTTTAAAATCTCTAACATTTATTCACTTCTCTTATTCTTCATTTATCATGTTTTGTAGATCATTGTCTCTGTTTATCTAAAGATATTTTTAATTCCTGAAGCATCATTTTATTCCTCAGCTTCGTAATGGACTTTTATTAAATCTTTATACCTTTCTGGTTTAAATTCTCTGTGATAAAAACTTCACCTTTGTATTCTGCTTTTTTTATAAGTTACATTTTGTTTAGTGCTAGACTTTCGGAAGAGAGGGGAGAATTAGATCTATTAACTTTTTCACTTTTTTCCCATAATTTTGTACTGATAAAAAAGTTAGTAAATTATTGTTCCTGCAGTCATCCCTGTCAAGAAAGGTTTGTTTATTCTTCTGGGTTGGTTCAATTAAGGTACTATCTTAAGTCAAGCATTAATGTAAAACAAAAATTTAAGTCTTTCTTTTCTGAGAAAGGACAACTAGTTACTTCTCATATGAATAACCAACTGTCAGTATACTTTTCATTTTCAGCCTCAGAATTTTTCACGTCAGCAGTCAATGCAATGAAATTGTTAATGCTGAGACCATAATTGATGTTTCTGTGCTTACCATCTCTACTTAGCAAGAGCAGAAAGCCACGCTTGACAGTGTTTTGAGGGAGTGATACGACCTGCAGTATTTAAAAGGTTTTTACACAGAATTTTAAGAACATTTTCTAATAAATAGTTACTGTACATGCAATTGGGGTTTTTTTGTTTGTTTATTTCTTATTGATATAAACTAATGAAGTCTCACAGTGGTTGGTGTCAGTTGTATCCTTACAGGTCAATATATTGTAGAAATGTGGAAGAAGGCTTAAAGGTTTAAAATCAAGGTTTTTGGTGACTCTACACTGAAGCAAAACTCCAACTGATTAAGAACGCGAGGCCTTTTAGATGACAGGGCACTTATATGTGACAAGTGGTATTTTAACAGGTCTATTTTCTCTTTTTCTCTCATTATTCTTACAGATTCTCTCCTTAGTAATTGAGATTTGTGGAGGAATTTTTCTTTTCTCTCTGAGAGGTATTTGTCCAATGAAAAAGCAGTTTCTTTCATAGTCGTTATGGGTATGCTTTGTGAACAGTAAGATTTTTGAATCTTATTGATCTTCTGGCTTCCAACAGTCTGGAAATCCAATACAAAATTCATTTAATCATTTCTGGTGGTCAGGCAATGTTCTTACCTCTTTCAGCCCCTGTTGACATGGTGCTCATCACAAAGGACCTAATTTATCTAGGTATAATTTTTCTGGCATCTGTTCTGAATCAGCACTGAACAGAAACTAATGATACACATTATAACATCACGCTTGCCATCCTATTTATTTATATCCTGTTTCAACTTTTTTTCAGAAGTATTCTAAGTCTGTGTGAAGGGCTTAGTATTATATAGTTTTGACCTTTTGGTTCACGTATCTAAATCCATTGTTCTTAGTCTTATCGAGGACACACCAACTACATTTTTAAAAATATCATCTGTTATTGCTTCAGACCATCTCTTCTTACATCTTGGTCCAGTCCTCTTAACCTCACCTTACAAGTATTTTAGGTTTTACCCGTAGAATAGTAGATGTTTTTTAAAGCCAACTTTTTTTCAAAGGGGAGTCAAAATATGAATACTGAAGAATAAATGAAAAAATAAAACCTTCCTTGAAGGATCCCCAGCTGATACCAAGAACAGCTAAATACCGGTCTTCAGTGATGTTCAGTAAAATTCTAAAATTTGCTGTGATATTTGAACTAGTGTACAGTCTCAGTATTTTCAATGTTTCTAAACACAGGCGTGAATAAAAAGCATTGTTGTAATCCATGCATACTGCCCCAGAATTTCCTTTTAATGGATTTGGCAGTTTTTATAACTAGCTTGTCAATTAGAATCTGAACCTTGGTATCACTTGTTTTCTGTTTGCATCTCACAGGAAATATCTTTGCCCAAATAGATTGTTGTAGATATGCTCTGATGCAAACAGTGTTAATAGATTCCGCACATGTTACGTCCCTGTTTCTTTTAAAATGCTGATGTTAAAAACATAATAAAGTGTCATTAGTTAATTACCCTTCTATCTAATCTCTTTTTTGGGGGGTTTGATCATCTCTTGTAGCAAGAGTGATTCTACCTTTACTCACCTTTCAATGACAGCCTTGATACAAATATTACCTTTTCCCCTATATTTTAATTTAACATCCTCTTCTATTTTCTCTGAAAACAGAAAATATTATTTCTTTAAGTTTCTTGCTTTAAGATGATGTACTGGTTTTGTCTGGGATAGAGTTAATTTTCTTCACAGTATGAAGCAATGTTTCGGACTGGTGCTGGAAACAGTGTTGATAACACAGGGATGTTTTAGTTACTGCTCAGCAGTGGAGGAGACAGAGTCAAGACCTTCTCTGTTTCTCACACTGCCCCCACCAGTGAGGAGGCTGGGGGTGCACAAGAAGTTGGGAGGGTACACATCTGGGACAGCTGACCCCAACTGATCAGAGGGATATTCCATGCCATAAATAGCTGAGGGAAGAATAAGGAAGGTGGGGAGGGGGGGGAGGAGGGGGGTGTCAGAGTGTTTGTCTTCCTTAGCTACTGTTACGTGTGATGGAGCTCTGCTTTCCTGGAGGTGGCTGAAAACCTGCCTGTCCATGAGAAGTAGTGAATGAATTCCTTGTTTTGCTTAAATTGTGCGTGTAGCTCTTGCTTTACCTATTAAACTGTCTTTATCTCAGCTCATGAGTTTTCTCATTTCACCCTTCCAATTCTCTTCCTCATCTCCGATGGGAGTGGTGATGAGCGAGTAGCTGTCTGGTGCTTATTGCCTACTGGTGTTAACCCACAACAGGTGATTAACTCTGATACAGTATTTTTCTTCCAAATTTTTGTTTATTTCCCTCAAAAACAAATTTAAATTAATTTAGTTTCCTTCCTATTTTTTTCTCTAAGTTCTTGCCTGAAACCTTCTTTTTTATCCATGTTATTGATTTTCTAATGTAGTTTTCCTGGGTTATATGTTGGGGTTTTTTTTCTTATATTGGTTTGGTTTTTTTTTTTTTTTTTTTCCTGAGGATTTGATGGATGATAATGCATCATGACTTTGATCAGATCTAATAACTGTATCCAAGCAGTACAGCAATCTATATAGTTATACCACAAAGTTTTAGTCTAGTCAGTAACACCTGACTAGCTCTTTGCATCTTAACCTAGCATAATGTCTTATTTTAATGAAGAAATCTTTATGCCATTTCTACTGCTTACATTTTCTCTGAGTTCTTCTTGAATCACTCTCATCTCTTCAAAGACTTTACGAAAAACACTGCTTTTTAATTTGAAAGTACTGATGTCTAAACATTCTGGGGCTGTCTTAAAGGGAAGTCTGAGATTCACACTCTGAGAACACAGCCATTGCCTGGGGCAGAATTTTCAGTATAGATTGAATGCTTGAGTTTTAATTTCCTCATTTTTGTTTTTCCTGAGTATGTTACTATATCTCTGGTTTCCTTTTTTTTCTTGAGTTAGTGTCCCTCTGTTTGCATAAATCCAGCTATAAAGCACAAGAGTTGGTTCGTGTTTATCTGTCAATCGGAATAAGTTAGTTAGAAAAAAAACCTTAGTTTTCATTTATCGTCTATCAAGATCTTCATGATGATGGTTCCTCTCTGTTCAACTACCAGAGGATGTATGAAAAGCCATCCTTCCTTCTGGTCCATCTGAGTAATTGTATTAATGGTTATATTATGCTTCTGAGTAATCTCTGTAGGAGTTTCATTATACATCATAAGATGATATCTGAAAACATAACAAAGAAAAAACACCACACATTTAAACAACAATGAAGAAAAATAACATAAGGTGGGGAAAGCAAAATTAATAGACAATTGCTCCAAGCTTAGGATAAATATTATTTTCTTGTAAATGGAAACTACTAAGATGCACAGGATTGCTCTTGGTTTTTTGGTTTTGGTTTTTTTTTCTCAAAACCATGATGACCTATTTAAAAATTTGAAAAGCAGAATATCATCATGTATTTGGAATATCATCCACTGTATGTCTTTATAGTGAAAAGCAAAACAAGTGACTGATGATTCTCAAGAATTATTGCAAAAATGTCTAAAACAAAAAATAATTGTGGTGAGTTCAATAAGGCTGTCCTTAACTCAAGACTAAGAATTTGAATAATCAGTGGACAAAGATCATGGCTTTTTGTAACGACCAAGAGGATTTTAGGTATTAAGAAAAGTATTTAGAACCAGGATAGAGTATTGGAAGAGGAAAGATGAACAAAAAAGTTGATAAATGTGGTAATGATGCTGACAGAGATGAGAGACTGATCAGCAAGGAATAGAGCTGCAGCAGATCCTGAAGACAAGAGAAGGCCTGAACTTCTTTTCATGAAGAAGAACCAGGCAGGAGGAAGGCAGAAGACAGAGCAGGATCTGTGAGTGGATGTGTACAGGAAAGGAGCAGAAGCATCCCAGGGTGAGCCTGTTCTGTGGGTCCAAGTGGCAAGGTCAACGTTTCTATCACCAGCATAGATCGATATCAAAAGAGGGAGTGTGGAGATCTTGGCAGGGGACACAGCAAGCTCAGTTTTGACCACGTTGTATTCAAACTGAGGAGAGAACAGTATCATATTTTCTGGTGAAAACAATATGAGGACACCAAGGGCAATACAGTAGTCATGCAGGAACACTTTAGACAGAGGAAAAGGTATAGGTGGTCAGTACAATAAACTGCTTCATGAGGTAGAGATCACCTTTTGGTTATGCTAATACATTTGCCTACAGTGGGAGCCATAACACTGTCAGAGAATCAATTTAAACATCTACTTAAAATAAAATTAATTTAAATAAAAAGCCCTACACTTGTTTCAAATTAGTTTCAATAAGAAGTCTTACACATTTCAGATGTATTGGAGATACTAAAAAGTGTTTCTTGTAGCCTGTGGTAAAGTCATTAAAGAACATCCTCACAGTTACAGTCTAGTGATTTTCTGGAAGATTTGAAGTATATTGGGTTTTTTTCTCCATTTATAGCTTTGTTCTAAAAGTGTATGAATGTCAGTTGTGGTACTATTTTCACTTTTTGTTACAATTTTTTATAAAATAATAAAATAACAGAATGTCAATAAGTCACTGTTTATGCCCTCATGCTACAAATAAACAGTAATGTTCTACATACCTTTCTTTCAGTTTCCTACATTGTCTGTAAAGCTTAGATGGTATACCAGGACTTGTGCTATCACTAAAAAACCCTAATAAGGAGTAGAGAAAGCATTAAAGACAAGAAGATGGCCATTTCATTACTGATTGTGTGGACTTTACTCTTTTCATTTATTCTGTCCAAAAATAACTCATATAATTTTACTTCAGTTTCTCAAAAGTGTTTCATAAAAAAAAATCCATTCTTGATAAGATATATATTTTTCTACCATGTGATATGCCTCTGTCAAGATCCTAGCTGTCGATCTTTCTTCTGATGTGACCTCTTTATTATCTGACAAAACTCCATGTGTGTCGCTGTTAAAGGATGAGAAAACTCCCTGCCTTATTTGTGATTGTGTAATACTCCCTGTATGTAAAGATCTTACGACAGCTAAAAGTGTCATCTTTTAAGATTGAAGTGTCAGTGTGGAGAATAAGTGGATGAGGATACCAGAACACTTTGATCACAGGTCTATGCAGTTTTACAAATTACAAGCCTTGCCTGTCCTGTGGGAGATATGGTGCAGTCCAGAAATTGTGCAGGTTATCACAGTGGTCCCTCTTACGACTTCCCTGTCCCCTGGAAGTCATGAAGTGTTTCGGGTGAAAAGTCTGGTAGATCAGCACAGCTCTTCCACCTGTGCGGTGCTTAGTTCAGGGCCCAGGCTTTGTTTTTTGCTGGGGTCTTTCACTCTTTGTTTCTCTCTTCTCCAGTCCCCCGGACTATATCTTGGGCTTATCTTCCTGGCACCTCTTTCGTATAACCCTGAAATCTCTCCCCATTTAACACTGGACACCCTCAGTTACAGGACTGGGTAGAGAATAAGCTATTCTTGACTGACTTCTGGTGCCTGACAGCTGGATCTGAGAGCTAGTGCCTGACATCTCTAGATCTTGCAATCTGATCCTCTGGAAGCTTCCTGGCAAGTCTGCAATCTTCACAGAGATCAACAGGTTGTTTACACTCAAAATACTCCTCCCTTCCCCCACAAGGCTAAATGCAGTTCCCATGGTAACACTATTATCAACCAAGCCCAACCGGTCCTAACTGCCGCATAAAGTCTCAGCCCATAAAAATCTTATTCTTGTGAGTGTTACTGGCTTCAACCATTCACATACATGTATTTAAAGGACTTTACCCTGGAAGATGTACTAATTGTTGAATTACGACATAAGGGAACTTTAAGAAAATAAGGGAGTATCTCAATGCTTTGTTATTAATGGTGAGGAATCTCAGAACTTCTGGAGGCTGTACAGATTGATTTCCATGTTTTTTATTAAATACCTATCAAATGACTCATTGATTTGAGGTTCTTTCAGGTCAGTCACAACAATCTTGGACCCTGAGCACAAACTTCAGGATTAAAATCTGGTAGATTTTCATGTCATACTCTTCATTTTATGTCTTTGAAGATAAAAATCTTAGCAGCTTTCCCCTGCTAGAAATTATTATAGCCAGTGGGCCTGCAAAAGTTTGACTGATTAAAAATCAGTACTTTGTTTTCTCGATTACACTTGAGAGGAAGCAGTATAGCCATGGTTTTGCCTCTGTAGTGATAACAACAACGAAAAGGAAAAATGACTTGCTCTTGCCACTTAAGTCAGCAGAGGTAATTTTAAGTACCTTGAGAACAGCAGTTAAAACAGCGACTATAGTGCATCAGTTACAAAGTCTGATTTGTAACTGAGCTTCTGAAGAAATATGAAATTGATTCAACTCAAGGAAAAGATGAAGTTTAACTAGCTTTTATCAGGCATCCTTAAAATAAATCTTTAGAATATGTATATTTTTAATAAGCCTGTCCCTCTCAGGAAAAGCATTTCAGTTCAGAATCTTTTACTTTGGAACAGTAATAATGGTAGTGCAAACAGTGCGAATTAATGTAATCTGTGAATTCCTACATGTAAGGCAGGTATGTTTTGCTAAAGCTTTAGTCTTTTTTCATGGAAACCTGGGTTTCCTACATACACAGGACCTCAATTTTTAAATCATAACTCAAATTACTACTATTGCACTTGGGTTTTTTTCCAAGATATTTTTCAGTAAATTTATTAAAACACACATTCGGTCATCTTGTTTGGATGCATTATTAGCAGACTATTTTGCTGGGAAAAAACAAAACAAAACAAACCCACAAAGCACAAAACCCCACCAAAATCCTCTGAAACCTTTTAATTTTAGAGTGTTTTGTAGGGACTTCAGATTCTGATAGGCAGATTTTTGCCTTATTTTCAGTCTTTGGTAATTTCTCATCAGAGGATCCCCATAACGTAGGCAATACAGACAGTTTTGTGGGGTTCAAACGTGCCTATAGAATGAGTTCTACTAAAACAAACCTTTTTATCCAGGGAGGAGACATTTCAATGTTGTGTAAAATAGTTATTTTAATTATTGAAGAAGAAATGAAAGAACATTTTGGTATTATGGAATAATACCAAAGGATGTACGTTGGTAAAAATCAAGGCTGTATGAACAGCTATTCGTTTGCAACAAGTGTGTTGTTTTTGTGCTTTTTGTGCTTTTTTCATTCTTATTTTACTTGCTGTTCAATGTTTGCTTTCAGTTATTGCTGCCTACAGGAGACCAGCTTATCCATGCCAATGTCTTTGCTGGAAAAATTGAATTAGTTTTCAGAGAAAAAAATTGTTTGACCTAACTATTTTTCTCTTCAGAGGTTTCAGAGGACTAAACTGGATTTTAAAAAAGCAGCAAAATAACAAGAAGAAAATCTGCTCTGATCAACATTTGGAATCTATTTAGAGGAACAGGTATGTCTCTCTCCTGTAATGATGAATTATGTGTGCAATTGTCAAACAGTAATTGGTTTCTGCTTAAAGGATCAAAAAATGAAAAATGCAGACAAAATAGGTGATGCACCCAAATTACAGAGGAAACCTGTGACAGACCCTTGACCTGAATCTAGGTCTCCTGAATCCAAACCTTGTGCTTAATACAGTGACTTACTTGCACAAGTGAACCGAATTACAGTTGTGGCTCATTTCTTTACTTCAGTACTCTCATTTTCTTCCTGTATCTTCCCACATTAGCTGCCATGAATAATTCCTTTTTTGTGTATAATATATACAAACAAATATCTGGTCATAATCGAGTAGACAGAGCTCTCCTATTTTTCTACCAAGACATTTCTGATGTCTATTAACAACATGTAAAAAAGTAAAGATGCATTTCCATGATCAGTATCAAAGTTTTCATTATGGAAAGAAAGGTTCTGTGTATATTTTATTTTATTTTAGTTATAAAACTACCTACAAGATTTAGGATTTATTGCATTTGGATGACTCTTATTTGCCCTCTGCTTGCTTCAGGCTTCAGATTCTTTAAGGCAAGGTGCAAATTAACATAAATTATTAATTATAACAACAATTATTACTATGCAAATAGTGGTTTTGTACATAAGGACACTATGGGAGCATGGGCATGACAAAGAACAACACACTGGCAAGGCAGTTCAGTGGAATCTGGGTTTCAGCATTAGCAAGACTGCAGTTATAGATAAGCACTGTCTTGCAAGTAAGTTTGTTTCTCAGGTGCGTCTGAAAAAAACAGTCTTCAGAGGGCCTATGAAGGCCATTTTATTACATTGTTACTGGGGGTCTCTGAAAGGCCAGTGAATCTCCAAAAGGCTGGAGAGTATTTATTCCTCATTGGACTAGAAGACCCTCTACATTCGATGTCCAGTGTTACACAAGACAGATGCCAGGGAGATATCGTGCTCCTGACAACAGTAGTAATATGTTCCATCACTTCCAAGAAGATCAGAGCTCATGTGCTTCTGTCTGGTGCTGAGCCTAAACATCAGTGTATGAAGCAGAGACAGTGTCTTGTGCAACAGACTGGAGCACATGCTACAAAGGTGTTTGCTCTTCTGTGACAGCTTTGCTGACAACACACAGGACAGTTACAGGGCAAACTACATTTATAAAATCAGGTTTGGGAATATGTGGGTTATTGAGGTAATTGCATACATAATATCATAAAGTGATCATGAAACCCATCTACATGTAACTGATTTGTTTCACTATACTAAAGCTGAAGTATTACAGCCTAGACAAATATCTATGATACTTTTGGCAATGGAAAGTGAGTTTCTTTGCTAACATTAATCAAATTTTAGTCTTAACTTTTTATAAACTAGCATCCTTGTATACAGTCCAACCAGTTTGTCTTTTTTTATTGGCAATATTTTCTCAATAAATTAATGCTATATAACATCCAAGGTGATGTGGAATTACTGGCTGTAGCCTGTTGAATTACAGCTTTTATTATTAGAGATTAATAGCAGAGGCATTTTCTCTTCTTAGCCCACAGTTCAGTGGTTAAATCATGCCGACAAAAATCTACTTTTAAGTAAAAGTAACATACCACTTCACACATATTTTCCATTCAGAGCATGTTCTTGAACAAAAAGTGAATTAATTATTCATAGGATCTTGATGTGAAACTACTTCTATTCTCTATCTTAGAGGTAAACTGGTTCATGCTTTGTAATGCCAGGTTCTTTTAGTGTGAGCTTTCCCTGCTTGTCTGTTTGTTTTTCACTCATTACTGCAAGCTAAATTATCAAGTAGATCTCCGACTCATGGACCTTTATGAAGTCCAGGACTATGACAGTACAAATTCTTCTCCATAACATTTAGTTCAGATTTTATACATGTACATATAAAATATGTAAAGTTCCTCAGTTGTTAGGTATTGATTCAGAGTCTGGATTACTTTTAAAACCCTTTAATGTACAGGCAGCTACTCATCAGAATTGCTCAATAATAATACTTCTTTCAGTTTGAATTCTGATTCTTTCTAATTATCTGTTAACTATCTTATCCAGCTATTACATTTACTGGAATGCAATGGATTTTGGCTCACCTTTAAAGTTCTAATGAAGAGGAATATTAAATATTCTGCTGTTTCTCAGAGTAACACCACTTCAGCAATTAGTACTTTTTCAGGTGGAGAAGAGCTTTGTTTTCCTTCATTGCAAATCCCTTTCTCACAATTTTGTGTTTTACAAGTAACATTGCACACAGGTGTCACAGAAGTATCTGACAAGTTTTATGTACTTCGTAATACGCACATGCGTTTTTTATATGGCTTGTTACTTGTGACCATGATAATAATTTTAATTCCTGTCCTTTGAGTGCCTCTTCTGTTTACAGGCTTCCTGCTTGCACACTTGGAATGTGTACCCTGAGGTTGCATTGGATTCTCGGTTGCTGGTTCCAGCATTTCGGGAGATCCCCCTTTCCCCACCATACCTTGTCAGATGATGTCATCTGACGTGCATGTTGTTCAGTAGAACAGTTCTGGAGCTGTGGAGGTGAGGGAGGAGACTTTGTGGGTTCACCTCATCAAATGTTTCTAAACAACATATGTATAAATTGCTAAAAATGCATGACTATTTTGCATGGAACTACCTAATATCTTTCATCCAGATCTCAAACACAACAAGCAGGTCTGGTCCACAGTGTCTTATCTGAATGTGCACCTACTAAAATGGTGTGAGGAATTGAGAGAGAAGATGTAAATAACTGTTGAATAAAAAACATGTAAGAAAAGAATCAAATGGACAGTCACTACTGTTGCTACTTCTACTACTCTAAAAAAGGTGGCTAAATAGCCATGATGGCTTCAGGGGAATATGGTTATGCCTTCTCTGTATCACCAGACAGCACATGAAAGGAGAACATTTCTTTTGCATTCTTTAAAGACTGAAAAAGAATTTAATCTAAGACATAGCTCTTAAAAGTTGGAAGACATCTTTAGGCTGAATCAACCACAGTTTCTTCCAGTATTTCCTGCTGTATCAGAATATGCTAGTTTTGGCTGGGATAGAGTTAATTTTCTTCATAGTACCTAGTCTGAGGCTATGTTTTGGATTTCTGCTGAGAATAATGTTGATGATCCACTGATGTTTTAGTTGTTGCCAAGCAATGCTTACATTAAGCCAAGGACTCTTGTCAGCTTCTTGTACTGCCACTGCCCTCCCAGCTTCTTCTCTACAAGAAGTTGGGACAAGACACAGCTAGGACAGCTGCCCCAAATTGGACAAAGGGATATTCCATACCATGAAATGTAATATTCATAAAATAAGCCAGGGGAGTTGGCCAGAGGGTGCAATCACTGCTCAGGGACTGGCTGGGCTTTGGTTGGCAGGAGGTGAGCAGTTGCATCACTTGCTTCTCTTGGGTTTTGTTTTTTGTTGTTTTCCTTCTCATTACAATCCAGTAGTAATAGTATTTTATTTTATTTCAGTCATTAAACTGTTTTTGTCTCATCCCATTCCTCCAATTCTCTCCCCCATCCCACTGTAGGAGGTGGGGAAGGGCAGATTAATTGAGCAAGCAGCTGTATGGTGCTTATGCTGGCTGGGATTAAACCACAACACACATTCTAGTCCCTGTTAGACATCATATGGCTTCACTCTTCATCTATCCTTAGTGTGAATAGTAGTGTGAATAACACTCTGCATGACTCAGACTTAGGGTGCAGGCTAGAAACAAGGCAATAATATGATTAATAGTATAGAAATAGCTAACTGTGAAGCAATAACAAAAGAAAAAGCCTGCGAAATGCAAGCATGTTTAAAATTACAGAAAATACCACATTGCTGTGTGTTGGTTTCTGGTAACAACTTCCAGATCCATGATTCTCCTACTAATTCTGTCTCCTAAACACATAACCACTGTTGACATCCTATTTTTTATAATTTACTTCAAATATTCAGTGTTGGATTGCAGTAATTCTCTGTCAGAAAGAAACAATCTTGGAAAATGAAACTTGGTAGAGTAGTGAAGGTTTACCAGCAAGGGAATTTGGAGAGAGCAGTGAGTAGTAAAAGTCAGCAGGCAAGGAAGATAATCTTGGCTGCAACTTTATACGTAGATTACCAAGCTGGTCTGAATAGCTGGCTAATACTCAGGCAGGAAGGATTGCTTCTTCTAGGAGGGTGAATTGGTTACATATCAAAGATGTATTCACTGCATACACAGGCTTGTTTATTTGCAACAGGAATATGAAACCAATTACTCTTTTCCCAGTTGCAACTGAAATAAAAGACACAATTTTTTTGCTTCACAATCTGAGAGGTAGAGAACTCTTTATCTCAAAAGCGTTGCACCTCTGAACACTGAAATTGACCGTTACTTCTTACTTGTTTTTTTGCCATCCAAATGCCTAATGTCTGCAAATTTAAACAGGCAAGTATCACACACAACCAGGCTTGTAGGTATATAGAGAGGAAATAATGTATTAAAAGTGATACAGATCACATCATGCCAACTGTGCAAAACTAAGCAGGCAGTGGACTTAGAAGTACGTGTGCTGACTATTCACTAAGAAATGGGCATCTGAAAACAGGATGCTTAGCCCTCATTTACCTGGAAGAGGTGATATAAATTTTTTACATTTGTCACCTGTTCACAACTATGTCAAAAATCAGGACAGCTGGAATTGACATAAATTAATCTATTCACATGTCCAAAGCCTGTGTTCAAACTAACTCTGATCTGCTATTTGCCTTGGATGATTATTACATTGCTTCCAGCTATCTTTGATACATAAAAGACTTAATTGTTCCTTTCATTCAGCCTGAAACTGTGTTTGACAAACCCATTAGCTTCAATAAGATCTGTGACTGTCTTTTGGACACTGACTCACTTGCTGACAGCACTTAAGACTCCCAAAAGGTATCTGCCTAAGCCAAAAGCCCAAGAGTTTCACAAGGTGAAAAAAGAATTTTCTGTGATTTATTTTTCCTTCAGTGAGGCTTAGAGTTTCCTGAAAAACAAATCAATCTAAATTAAAACCTGTGTTCTTTCACTCAAATGAAGCTACT
This sequence comes from Pterocles gutturalis, assembly GCF_000699245.1. Taxonomy (NCBI): domain Eukaryota; kingdom Metazoa; phylum Chordata; class Aves; order Pterocliformes; family Pteroclidae; genus Pterocles; species Pterocles gutturalis. Next base: position 23,656 of record NW_010143559.1, read on the forward strand.
ATTCTGTTGTTAAGTACCTGATTTGAAGAGAGGAATCTGGAACATATATTCCTACTCTTTCATGTCCCTCGGTTAAGTGGAGCTTTACCACTATTGTTGAATTTGCATTCACTTTTTTCAGGTTCTCTTTGGTAGAAATAATTACATACTTATTAGGTTAGAGAAAGAGACAGGAAAACTGTCTGTAAACTCCATTGCTTGAGCTACATATCTGCTCAGAATGAAGACATAATCCATATGTTAATTCTGCTGTTTCTCAGTCGATTTGAGCGGACATAATGCCTTAGACCCAGAATCTTCCCTTTGAAAGCTTTTAAGTCCAATATATTCAACCATAAAGTTGTTTCCTCCTTAAAAATATTGGCTAGTTTTCTATACATTGCGAAAGAATGATATGAGAACTAGACAGAAAAAGAGAAACTGAGAAGGAATAGCAATAATAATCTCATCAAATTAAGATTTATAAAACTCAGGTAGAACCTCTTAGGAAATAGAAAGAAATAAAAATGTCTGATCATAATCTTTAGGATTGTGTAGTAGGTATGTTAACAGATTAATCTAATCCTAATTTCTTTCCACTGAACAACTATTTCTTATCACTGACCAAAGAAGGAGTACGGGGTACCTAGCATGGATATACAGCTGTATGTAAGGTAAGTAGCACCTGAGGTGTCTACAATCCAGTGAGCTTGATCCTCAAAACATGAGTGGTAGTGAAGATTGCTTTGGCTATCTGTGGGTAAAAGCAGTGGGAGACGGGTTTTGAAATGGAGAAAAAGCTTGTGTGTATGAAGGGCTAGAGAGATTAGAGTCTAAAACAGTGCACTGTAATTAATTATTACTACAAGGGGCAACAGTGATGAAGTGAAATAAAAAAGACTGTTCTGTTTATAGTGAACTTGAATTGTTTACACACCAGCTTAAGTTTGACATTAATATAAAGTTAGAGGAATGAAGAAATATATCTGACAAAGAGGAAATAATTTACTTTCTATGTTTGTGTTTAAACCTCATAGAGAGATGCCTAAACACAGATTGCTGTAGTGCAAGTCCTTCTGTGGCTGTGTAAGGGCTGGGGGTAAGGTTCCTTTTTTTCTCTCTCTCACTGCACAGATCGAGCTCTTAAATCATGTTACAGTCTTTTGGAAAATACTAAAATATATTCAGTATTATGAGCAAACGTCAAAATAGATACTTAGCTGCAGTATATCCAACAAAAAACTAAGTGCTCTTAAAGTCTTGTATGAGTTGAACTATGTAAGAATGTTTTAAATGGCATTTTTTCAAGGCTTCAAAACTGTTTTCGAAATTCAGAATTTTTTTCCTTTTTTTTTTTTTTTTTTTTTTTTCCAGTAAGTAGGGCCTGGAGTGTCTAATATTTAAAGCTTCACACTTAACATTAAAAAAGCAGGTAGCTTTAAGTGAAAGTCTTGAAGTCTATGAGTTGAACTATGTAAGAATGTTTTAAATGGCATTTTTTCAAGGCTTCAAAACTGTTTTCGAAATTCAGAATTTTTTTCCTTTTTTTTTTTTTTTTTTTTTTCCAGTAAGTAGGGCCTGGAGTGTCTAATATTTAAAGCTTCACACTTAACATTAAAAAACCAGGTAGTTTTCCAAATTCACTGAAGTAAGAATCATCAAAACATTTCAAAGGCATTCACTAAGGCAACCTGAGAAAATTGGAAAAGAGCTGTAAATAAAATTAACAAAGCAACCATTGTGTTTGAAAAGCATTAACATTTATTGCAGAACATACAACACAGCAGAGTAGTTCAGCAATTGAAATAATTGCCTGGAATTAACAGTAATAACCACATATAGCAACTACCAATTATCTACATGCTGCAGTAGCTACAATATTAACAGATTAAAAACTACTAAACAAAAGTGCTGAAAAAGCTAAAAATTCAATAGCTTTTATAGATTTCATTTAAAGATGGAAGGAAATGACAGGAATGTAAAAATAATTTACTGGTCTTGAGGTAGGCTGTACCACAATTAGCAGGCTTCTCTTTCCTCCATTAAGTTAAAAAACACCAGTATTGCCATACAGAATAGGAAATTTTCTTCTTTTTTTTCCAAATTTTGTACTGAGTTGAAGACAATCAGTCAAGCAGTTCAGGTCATCACCAGACAAACAAGCCTAGCTGGTTGGTGAGGGATGATAAGCATTGAGCACACATCATCACAATCTCAGGAGAATCTGTAGAAATGCTTAATGCATCTATTTTAAAACATGTAGTCAGTGTTTGGCTACAAAGAATGCTGTAGACAGTGTTGGGAAAAAAAATCTCATTCAGTTTATAAGCTGAATTTGGCAACTGAGGAGATAAGGACAAGATTTTTCATTATTTTTTGTATTTTGGCATAGGATTATGGCTTGTGTTTATTTCTGTCAGAACAACAAGTGTATTTCATTAATGCAATGAAAACTAGTGGATATAAGAACTTCCAAAAGGATAGATATCTATGCTGCATTTAAAGGCTTGATGAAATAAAACTATAAATGTCTTCTGTTCATTCTGTACATGGTAGCTTCAAAGTAGAAATAATGATGACAAAAAGAAACAGATTCTATGACTTTCCACTCTGTTTTATACCTAAAGCTTTTTTTTGCCACATTTACCTCCCCATATTATTCAATCTAAGCAAATGCTTGAAGAATTTAAGTTTTCTGGTAAACATATTTAATAAGAAGGCAACTTTATATGTCATGTACATGAGAAATTATATACTAAAAACACAGACAGAAGCTATCATTAGTCATAGTGTATGACATGAGCTCAAGAAACAAATTATACAGTGTGATTCCAGTCACAGCTAGCCAATAATCTTCAGAATAATGTCCAGACTTCTGAATTCTTGAATTTTTTAAACAGCCATAGAGATAAACCACATTTAATTCAAATCATTAAAATAATCTGTGGAAACCCATGTGATCTTGTGCACGTTAAATAATAAGACATGCAAATCTAGTAAATTTGCCAAGCAGCACTTTAGTGGTAGTCCTCTGTGATCTTTCTCAGCACATTTACAGATATTGATTTTTTTTATACAGATATAGATTTTTTTTTTTTACCTTTCATAAGAGAGAAATTTAAAATATAAGTACCAACACATGCACAAATAGAATGGTATTTATCTTAAAATTTTTGCTTCTCAAGTAGTGGCTTTTGATCAGTAGAACTATCGTTCCAGACTGTACAGGAGATGGAGAGAAATAGCTCCGCCTAGGATATGACTAAAAACCACCTGATTCACTCTGACTGTAAATTATGTCTTAAGGATGAGCTTAGATGAAGACAGCTGTATCTGATTAGGTAAATTCAAGCACTAAGAGACAAAGATGAACAAGATTGTCTCTTGAAATTAATGCTGTCCAAGTCAACAAAAAACATACACTGAAGACATCAGAGGATTAAACAGCACATGGAAATAGATATGGAGATATTCACTTACTATTATATCATGGAGTTCATCATAGTAATTTATATTCTGATTTCCAGACTCTTACAACTTTCTCACAGTAAGTAGGAGTAAACACTCTTGTGTAAACACTCATGAGAGTGCTTATGGAAAAAAGATGTTGTTCAATGTGATTAGGTGTATAAAAGCTGTCTCTTAAAAATAATTAATGTCAATAGCACAATAATCAATCTTTTAACTAACTCTGCAGATGGCACTGATCAGTAATTTCCAATTAAAATCAAAACAGTAATTTCACTAAGGATATGGTTTCTGTAAACTAACTTCCTTATTGGGAAACCAGGAGTAAAATAGTTCATTTTGATCCAGTCATATTACTTGTACTAATCTTTCCCTGAGTTTGATCTTAACTCCTGCATAACAGTGTTATCACGCCACATAGACACTACAGCCCAAAACAACCTGCACCTCTGATTCTGCAAACTTAAATTTCTCAGGCTGAGATGTTATATTCAGCAGAGATAACATAGCCATAAAGCTCTCAAGAAATAGTGACAGCAGCTTGCATTTGAATTACAGTTTGCAAAAGAGACTCTGGTCCTACAAAGATATGCCTTTTACTGTTTAACTGACTCAAAATTAAGTGCTTTACTATTTCTTAATTCATATTTTCTCTTGTTCTCCCTTTAGCTCTCTGGTTTCAGGAACACTTTTCACATTCCATTATTTTCTATTATTTCCCTGTCGAGACAGGAGTTGTAGAAAAATATCAAAATATTAGTATTTCCTACAGAAATAAATTAATTGCAATGTTTCCACCATTATCTTATATAAATTGGTTTTATGTGGCATATATCAGCAGTTATGAAATGATAACATTCACTGAAAGAAATGATAAAACATTTGGGAAACAGTTTAAGAGACAAAAAATAAACAAATCTTGCAAAATAATCTTTGGAAGGGTTTGTATGACCTATTTGCTCTGATCTGTAATCTTTCCTCTACAATAAGTGTTATTATTTTGTATTTTCCAATACATTTAAAAAAAAAAAGAAAATGAAAGAGAATGATGGTAACATTCTCTGAAATAGTATTTACTAGAATGTTAAAAAAGTGACTAAGTAGTAAGTGATCATACAGATTGTTTGAGGTGTAACATATACCCTTACAAAGGTAGAGCTCATATTTTACTTGAAAATGTCTTGAGTGTACCACTGAAGCAGTCTGCTATTCACGTGATTAAGTTAAGAGTGTATCTTAGGTGCTTTATTAGATACTTTTACTTTGGTTTTATGAGAAACCCATTACATTTCAAGCATTTTGATGGCACCTGTCACGTATATCACATACTTTTATAGTCCTTTCTACTTCAATTATTTTATTATGGAACAACGAATTGTGTATATCAGAAGAATATGACTTGATAGATCAAAGACAAACATTGTAATTACTCTATTTAGCAGTTTCATATTTTGTAGTCAGAAATTATTTCCATCAGTCCAAAGTTTAGTTGTTTAAGTACACTGCCCAAGTCTTACCTTGCCTGGCATTTAAGGAATTTGACCAAGTATTAATTGGTATTCTAATATGTAGTGAGATAAACTTTATCCACTACCGACATCTCTATTTTCACAGAAGATACTCACCCTTTCTAATTCTTCAGCAATTTCAACAGTAGTGTTTTGAGACCAGATCTCCTGATGCCAGGGTTATTTTAGGCTAAACAATGACTTAAACTCTTATGCTTAGTTTCTTTTCAGTTGCCTCAAAAAACCTGCAAATAAAACATTGTGTTAGCCAGTAATTGTCTTGAAATATGAACAGACACCAAGTTAAAATTACTTTAAAATAAAAACAAAGAGAAAGGGAAAATTAATTGCAATTTATAGTCTGTTATTGTCATTAAAATCTGTTTTATAGACTAGACTCTCACTGGGGCCGTTGACAACTAAATACCTCATTAGACACTGAATATGATTCCTAGGAATACTGGTAGTCACAGAGACACCACAAAATGCTTTATGTCTTTGTTTCCACCTGTGAAAGCCTTTGGATACTCAAGTTATAGCAGCTGAAGACTGTGTGACAGCTTTTGTGTCTAAACTTCTAGGTGCTCCAAAGGCTGGTCTCTTGCTCTATGCCAAGAGGTGCATTGCTGTCAGTGCAAGCTCAGTCACCCAGCATATCTGTGGATGTTTACATGTACACATCTGAATTTGAGTATCTTCAGCTCAGGAGAATCTCACTGCATGTGGTAGACATCAAAAGCTGACAGACATAAATCCTAGAACTATATGCTGTCATATGTACTAAACCAGATCTGCTGCTTAATTTTTTACTTTCAAGGTCATATGAGCCTGCCAGTAGACAACAGCTTCTCAATAACAGTACTGGTATTTCACACTGATGTCCAGTGAACAGCTGAAATATAAAATGACACTGGCATGAAACGATGCTGTTACTAGGAGAAACAGTCTGCCTCATCTTTCACTGACAGTCATTCCCTCTCACTTCTGCTTTTTCTGCTTCTCTGTACTGCGACAAGCATTTCAGTGGCTAGTCAGTGAATTATTCAGGGAACAGATCCAGCTGAAAACTATCCCAGCAAAAACATAATAGCTGTTATTCTTTTGGATCAGTCATCCTGGTGTGGTTTATCACAAAGTAAAACAAATCTCTGGGTTGGTGTTAGTCCGAGGCTAGGAGCAGTAAGGTTTAAAATACTTAAAATGTTTTTAAATTACAACAAAATGGAACAGTAGCAGAGTTTGGTCACTAAAAGAATTCTGTTTAGAAAGCCATGATTGCAATTGTATGGAAAAATCAGTAACTCATGGAGAAAAAAATCATCAGTTTTTACAATTGTCAAGACCTTAATTCTGTAAAACATTGTGATGCTTTCCTGGTCATGTCAATAGGAACATTTTTTAAAGAAACTTATTGTTGTGGGGTGAAAAGAGTGAGTTAAAGTGAATTAAACTGATATCAAATAAAACAGATAGCTAATCACAACTATTTTATAATAATCTAAAATAGATTTTAAAAATGTTTTTCCATGTTCCCCTGTATACTGTCACATTAAAATGACTGTCACTACCTAGTTTAAACTAGAGCAGTAAAAGCATACAAAGTACATTACTGATTTTGATCCAGTAACATTTGAGTTATAATTTAGCAATAGCAAAAGTAGTGCTTTTGCAATGCATGAGCTAAAGTAAATGACAGGAACTGTAGCAGGTAACCCAAAGGCGCAAACAAAATTAACCGATATATCATGAATTTTAAACATGGAAGGTTTTGAAAAACTGCTCCTAAGCTTATCTGTACTTAAATAATAGTTCATGGAAGGTATGTGCTCTATATTATCATCTATGGGGGGATAATTGTCAAACAAAAGAAAAGGCAAAATATGTCAAATAAATTAACAGTTATGAATTATTTTTTCAGCTCTAATTTTACTTTACTGTTTTAACGTTACTCAAAACATGCAAGCATTCTCAATTTATAAAAGTGAAATGAACTTACAAGTAATAATTTATCTGATCTAAATAAATCAGCTCAAGTGCTATGATGTAGAAAAAGAACTTTCAGCAACAATCATTAAAATATCAGAAGGATATCTGTGTTTTAAATTATGCTTTAATCCATTGTGTAAATCCACATTCAACAGACACATTATGCATCCTTAGCAAAGAACATAGACTTTTTTTCGTTGTGAAAACCATTCTTAGCAAAGTAGCTGTGCGCTTTAACCTAAGAGTTTTAAAATTAGATCTTTATTTCAAAACTAATCTACTTTTATACACACTGAAAAGAAATACGTATTTCTTGTAGATAATCTGTCACATCCTAAAAGAGGACCCTAAGACATACGAGAGGACTTATCATTATTTCCAACCATTCTCATTCAGAAAGAGAGTGTAGGGTGATTAACTCAGACTTTGAGATCGAACTTTTGCAAGTCCAAATTTGTGTGAAAAGAGACCCATACTTCCCACTGATATATAGTATAAACATATCATCAGGTGTCTCCATCAAAAATCTTGAGTAAAGAATATCCATCATTCTCCAGACCAGTTTAACGAACAACATGTCTATTAACATGAGTCATGAACCTACAACTACACGGTCTATTTATATTACAGTCGTCTGCAGGTAGAATGAGGTGATTTTGTAGCACATTATTGTTATTCTTATTCTTACTCCTTGATATATATATTTACTATGCATAACAGTTTTTATTATTATTTGTTAATTATGGTAAAAAACCTCTAAAATTCCCTGTGAAATAAATAAAAGAAACAACAATATTGTTGTGCCAGAAATTTGCCTGCCAGACACAAAAGATACTAAAAAATCATCCTATTATAGTGGCCAAGGCATACAAAATGGACTAGATTCTACTGGAGTAAAATAATTTACATAAAGCTGTAGAAAGCTTAATTTGTCATAATAAACTATTTGGTACAAAGTTACAAAAGTAAGATATTGGACTGTCATGTGCAGTTTTGTCAGGTACTTTGCCCTTGTTTTGAAACTTCTGTTTCCTAATGGAGATCATGCTGTGGAAAAGGCAGAATGCTGACAGCACCTGAGATATCCTCAAAGTGGAAACTGTGCCTCTGGAAAACCACAGCCGGACACGGTTTACAGCAGAACCCCAGAAATATTTCTAGCATGGCTCTAGTTCTTGTACTAAAAAAAATAAATAAATTTAAAAAAAATTAAAAAAAAAATTAAAAAAAAATTCAGCATAAATTCACTGGAAAGGATGCTAAAGGAATAATATAAATGCCACTTAAAAGCAAAGCATTTGAATTTAGATTATATTAATTTTTAGCAAGTACTGCTTTATATATTCATTTTGTAATACAGCAGATGCAGAGAGTAGCAAAATTCAAGGACAAACCAAGTTAACCTGCAGTTTGGCTGACTGTGATCAAATTGTGACCTTCTAATGAACAAAACAAGGCTGGGTGCAAATCTTACAGGAAGGGAAACTGAATACAATCTTTGCATGGATGCTGCAAGCCAAAGCAAACGAATTTCTAACAGCTCTGCTTGAGAATTTGTTGTCCAATAATTTGTCTGAAAGATCATCTAGTTTGAAAGGTATTCACACCTCTCCTAAATAGTATGTGTGGATTCAAGCCAACAAAGCACCTGCCATCTACTATGTAGTACGTTATTTATCTCCTCCTTTAGAAGATCGTTTCATGCAAGTGCCTCAGGAGAGTTTTTGTATGAGATCAATAATATTTTTTAATTTCTGAATTACCGGGAAATGTGCCTGAGTTCCTTTCAGGGACAGGTAATAAATATAACACTTATGATAAGAAAGTGATCAATATAATATATACAAAGTGAAACATAACATCTTGAAAAAGACACTGCCAAGGCTGATATGCCTATATTTAGGTTTACCAGCTGTATTTTAATTTATGCGAACACGTGTGTGTGCTGCACTCACTTCAACCCCCAGCACACACATGTGCGCAGACACTACGCTTTTTTACTCCATTCTTGAGGAAAATAATTCCAGACACATCATAGGAAGAGCAGGTAAACAATGAGGAATGGTGCTTGCCATGCTCACAGACCCACTGCCATCCATATAAATCCAACCTCCTCCACCCAGATCCACCTGAGCAACTTTCAAGAAAACATATTTAGCAGCATTGTGGTTTGAAATGAGCAAAGCGACAAGTTTTTTTGTGCATGGTTTAAAAGCAATCCCCTCTCCACTCCCAAGATGCCTTGTTCTTGGATTAATGGATGTATACAAAGTAGAGTTGGCTGAAAACAGGAACAAACAAAAGGTGGTCAGGAAATGTTAATACTGAATGGCTTTACCCATTCCAGGTGTTGGCTGTGATGGTGAGTGATGTTAATAAAAAGAATGTTGAAGAAGAAAGTGATTCAATCTGTCCAGGAGAAAAAGGAGACTGAGGGAATACACATTAAATCAGGGAACGATAACAAATAGATGAGGAATAGGGATTGCTGTGCCTGCTCCACATTGCTCTTAAAGAGTAGCCTTCAGAGGAGATGGGAACATGGACTGGCTCCCAGACAATTTACTGCCCTTTTGTAGTCTCCAGGACACTCAAATGTCCTGGCAGAAATAGTATGCTAGAAGTACACTGATCAGCCTGGCCTGTCCCAGAAGGCTGACTCTGCCTGATCTTCCACAATCACTTGCTGAAACAAAAAAAACGTGTGATTTTGAAGAGACTTAAGGGATGCTACTCCAAATACAGTACAAAGGGACTCTCTGGTTTAAGATATATGCTTTACAAAGTTTCTCCTTGAAAATAGTGTGGGGACAGTATTGTCTATATAGTTTGAAACCCTGAATAAAGTCTTGTTATCTTGTGATCAACCCATGCTATGAGTGCTAAGTGCCAATTATTTCAAGGAGGTATCACAGTGTGCTCCAACCTCATTAATGTGCCTCTCTGCAGAAAGCTATGGGGCAGGGTGTTGGAATTCACTTGTCTGGATTATTCCAGTGCAGTTCATGACACTCCCACAGTCAGATTCCAAATTAATAAAGTAGTGAATAAGTATTCAAAAAGGAATTTTTAAAAACAAAATAAAATTATATTTTTAAAGGAATTTCAAGAGCAGAAAAAATGGTCTCAGATCTGGTTGTTGAAAAACTTGAGAAGCCCTAAACAGTTTTCTAGATTTTTTCTGATTTTTTTTTAACAAATATTCAATTTCGTTTTTCTTTTGCCACATAGATTAGGCTACTGAAAGACAAAAAGAAGTCTTCACTGCAGATATAAGTTCTGTCCAATGTTTTGCTGATTAAGTCTGGTTTAATTCTAAATTAAATGAGCAACCACAGTAAATCAATCATGATGTTCATGTCCTCTTCCCTAAAGATATAATTACATGCCACTTAAGAGCTCACTCCATCCATTGCCAGAGTGGGAGATATTTAGGTGAGTGGGAAAGTGGAAGACTTCTTAACCAATCACAACACTTGGAAGAAAAAGCTTAGTGGCTTAGAAGAATTTACAGAAGGTGGTTATGTAATTCCACCCATATCTAATCTGAATGATTCATGTGCCTTCTAGGCCTTATAAAACAATCTCTTCAACCATATAATTTACTCGCAATTCACTTATAGGTTTTGCTGGGTTGTTTTTTTTCCCCTGTAAGAGAACACCATCTTCAAACTAGCATAGCAGCATACGTCTTGTGAAAGCAATAAAATAGTCTCAGCACAGAGACTCTTTTTCTTGGGAAATTAGAAGAAGAAAAACTAATTCTACTCAGTAAGTAATTCTGAAGTACAAAGAGTTGGCATAAGAGGTTTAGAAGTCTATGTAAGCATGAACATGAGGATTCTGAATGTGCAACTTGCTCAATCAGGATAAAATAGTATAACTGTTAGACTTACATACTAACTTTTTTCCCTATTTTCTTTCTCAATTGATTTACTTCTATTTGGCCTGCAACACAAATTTACATGTACTATGTCCTTGAATACTTAGCTGTCATTCAGTAGAGGGAACAGATCATCATATTTTGAGTATTAACGGTAAAAATGAACAAAAACTTGGGCTGTAAACAGGAATTTGCTAAGTGCGCATTCTGAGAGGGATGAAAACTAGGGTGAATAGAACATGGGTCGAGGCAATGCCAAGCACAAA
>NW_010143560.1:0-28189 GCF_000699245.1 Pterocles gutturalis
GCCCAGGTCAAAATCCATGACTTGGCTCTTCAGCTGCCAGATACACTTTCCTCCAGTTATTTTTTTCATTCTCTCCTAAGACCACTGCTACAACTCATGGTACTGTGTCATTACTTAATTGCACAAATCTGCTGGTTACAAGAGAAGAAATCATCACTCTCTCCTATCAGCTCACATTCCTTTTGTTTCACCAGTGTACACAGAGACAAAATGAACACGCTCATAACGACCAGACACTGGGGCTATTAATTATAATTCCTCTGGGAATGGAAGCGCAATGACAGGTATGTCGGACACCACCCACAAGGGCTGTGCTCATTCACATGAACTCCCTGCTACGCACTTCACCAGCTACAGGGAACATCCTGAAAACGGCACTTACCAACGCAAACGTCATTCTGCTGCTCTGCATTTAAATACTGCATATTAAAGAACTGAGTTCAGACCATCTCTGCTGACTGGATTACACAAAGCCTTAGATGAAATACTGGTGTTTAACACGTGCCATGGTTTATGTATTTTTTAATTCCTTCAGCTCAGGACAGGACATACTTTCAACCAAAGTCAATCAATGACACACAAATTGGTCCTCAAGGGAAAGACAATTGCATCTCACGGTCTACTCCATCCATGGCACTAATCTTAACCATGGAAACAGCAGCTTTGAGACATCTTGCCTCCATCCCTTATCCTCTCCCATCACCCATGGCCCATCGCAGCCACAACAGGGGTAGCAGTCACATCCCACGCCTGATAAATTGTGGCCTCGGGTTCTCATAGTCCTGTGCTGCTGGCAATGGTGGCTTCCAGAGAGACTTGTAACCTCCCAGGACAGCACAGGAAAAGTCGAACCATGAGGACTGTTCCCAGAGTCTGTAAATCCTGACTGCACTTGTATCTTGCAGCTAGAAATCAATGGCAGGATGATTTTTCTCCATCCCTGTTGAAAACAAGTCCTGGATGCAATGGGCAAAGATGGGAAAAGACTATGGTTCAGGTTGAAAAAGGCTTTTGCTTAGTAAGAGACCTGAACCTGTGAAATTCTTTCAGAAAGCTGTTGATGGTATCCTAGACTATCAGAAACCTTTATGTTTACACCTGGTTGGTTTGCCATAACCTTCACTTCTGACCAAGCCTCAGTGCGGCACATCACTGCGCACACAAAGGTGCCCTCCACTAGGTTTCAACCTCTTTCCAAAGTCTGCAGATCCCTCCAGAGCTGGGTGTTCTCGTATAGAGCTATGTGTGATAAGGTATTATAAATGTTTCAAAAGTCTGTACTAATTACCTATGGAATTATTAACAAAATTTAATGTGTTGATATAATTGCTGTCTTCCAAGTACACAATCATTACTGGAAGATTTTCAGTTTTCTTGAGTATGACAGGGACTATAAAGTGGATATAAAAAAAAAAAAAGCTGAAGAAGTAGGTCTGTGTGCATATTTTAAAGCCACATATTTCCCTTCCACAATACCTCCCTGAACTTCAATTGATTTTAATCTTTCATCTAATAAGGAAGGTGTGTAAAAGCCAGGCTAACAAATGCTGTCCTCCCCACCCTGCCAGCGGACAGTAAAAAGTTATGAAATACTCATATTGAAAAAGCCTCTTTCCTTTAAAATCCTGGAGCCTTAGAAAAGAGAAGTCCCTGGGGCAATAACTGATAATCTCTGTATCATCTATTGCTTGAAAAACAAAGACAACTCTGGCAATGTGTACAGGCTCTCGATTGATTGAGGAGCCCAACTCTGCAGAAATCTCCAAGGTGAAAGGAACTCTCGCTGGTGCATCGCTTCAAGGTGATGCTTGGGTTTTTTTTGTTTGGCTTTTTTTTTTCAGGTTTAACTACGTTAGCCACTGTCAGAAGTAAAGCTGATTCCTGCCAACTTTTTATCCAGCTATTTACAGAGAGGTTTAGGCAATGGATTCCCTTTCTCAAATATTTGTGAATAAGCAGATTGAGTTACCAGCACCTCGTGAGCGATGCAGTCCTGCTCCTGGCTAGCAGCAAGGGATAAGCAGTCCAGCACACTTCGAGTGAAAGACCTGTAACTGAATTTGCACTATGTCACCGGCCAGAAAATGGACGTTTGGTGGTTCAGTTTGTCAACAGGGCACTGTAAATCTGCTTGTTCTGGGTCATGGGCACACATTTTGCAATTATGGTGAGAAAACACAATGCTGTATGCAAGAGAATCCATCATGTATGACTTTGACATTGAGTTACATAGTATACAGAGCAGCTGTGCTGAGACCTGTCCTAACAAGTCCTCGCTTATGCCCAGAGCAGGCTCTACTACTGAGGAATTCCGGGAACATAAGGAATGCCTTCCCAGGAGGAGACCAGCATTCGAAATGTCTTCACGCATGACTTGCTGCCAACAGACGGGCACAAAACTTAAAACATGAACAAAGCAGAGGGCAAACCAGCTATTCGTTAATACACAATATGGACGTTTCTCCTTGTCTGTTTGGTTTTGGCAATAGCTGAACATTTCTATACTCCTGGGTACCTAGCAAGTCTGTTTAGAAAAAAAAAAATGAAGGTAGTGTCCACCTAAATCAAGGCAGCTGAGTTGTTTATTTAATTCCTTTCAATCCTTTCAATCTTTTAGAAGCATACAAACTTCCAAAAAATGCAGCTGCTTTTCAGAAAGATTTTTTAAATACATGTGGGCTCTTTGGGCAGGGGGGTGGGAGGGAGAATTAGACTGTGCAAACACATTCCTGCAAAAAAAAGCCTGGGATTTGCAATTTTTCTAACTGAATTTCAATATAAAGAAAGAGTAAGAAAAGAGCACATAGGAGATGAGTATAGTGTCTCCCAAGATAGATACACAACCATGGCTACAAAGGACAATACTTGTTCGTTTTCAAGCCCTGGGAAGGCTCCCCACAGCATGTACATCTAACAAATTCAACACGACGTCTCACACATGGCCCCATGAGCAAATACTTAATATTGAGTAACATGGGAATAAGGTGAGCATGGGGTTTGTGTCCTTTCTATCATAGCTGCTGGCACAGGCACCTTTTAGCATCTGCCTCATTACAAATACTATACTCTGCATTTTTGTTACTATTTCCAGAAAGTTCAGCCATTGCCTTAAGAAAAACAGATAATATTTCAGCGTAACAAATTACAGTGTAACTGAAAGAATGGTAAGAGAGGGAAATCTCATGTTTATAATGTTATGTATTTATATTTTTGGTGCAAAATTGTCATCATCAGCTTGAAATGGCCTCTGGCTGCCTTGAATGCAAGCCTGACAGCATCCTGGGTATCTGGGGTTTAAACAGCACCAACTTATTCAGGATGAGAGAATAATGTCTTTTTTTTAAAGTTATACAAAGAGGCAAATCAGAGCCATTCATGCAGTCATTGCTGTACTGCGTGCCCTCTTGAGATGCGCCAGGCATCACACTGCGCAGCATCACGATGCTGACCAGGCTTCTGGCTGCGGACAGGAAAACGTCACCAGCTCTTCCCACTGCTGCTAAAGCAAGAAAAAGTGTTTAATCCTCTAAACAGGCTACAATGGCATAATCTCCAGGTGGTTACACTATATAAATGGATTTAAGGTATTTCAAGTCTGCTGTTGGGACACTGTGCTGACACCTCAGCTGGTGTAAGTCTCCATAACTTCACTGAAGTCAGTGGAGTTGCACCAATTCAGGGCACATTTGTCAAGTTGTCCTTCAATTTTTTATTTTTTTTTTTTAATGTTTCTGTAACCCTCAGCAGGTTGCACCAGCCACCGCCACCGTGTCCTGCTCTGGACAGCCACCCCCACACTGGGACCTCCAGTACTTGCAGAGACCTCCCAACATTTTTTCTGAAAGTCACCATTTATCTCCATTTATTCTGCTCAGTCATCCCGGCAGAGGGGCCAGACCCTCCACAGACATGCAAAGACAAAAATCCCACATGAATCTGGCATTAAAATTAACAGTGCTGAATGCCAAACTGATGATCGGCTTTAACAAAGTTCCCAGAGTTCAATCAATAAAACATCAAAAGAGCAACTGGGGTTACAATTTGTACAATCTACCCATGACTAGCATGTAGTCCTTTAATTTTTTAAAAATGTTATGAAATTTAAGTAATGCAGCAGGGAAAATATATCAGTAATAGCTGTCAAAAAACCTGACTTTTATGACTTCTTAGACTGCAATTTAGCACCCTCAAAAACTGCTCAGACTGATGGCATTTCTCAGTAAAATCTTTTTTCTATCTGGTACAACACTACAGGTTAAGCTTGCAAAGACTCCTTGCTCACACTTCAGCAGCAGTGTGGTGGGGCTGCCCCAGAGGCAGGAGCTCATCTCGGATGGTTCATTTAAATCTCCACCACCCAGCGCAGCTTTAGGAAGAGACGCTCCTTTTTAAGGTGCTTCTTATAACAGGAGAAAACTGCTCCCAGAAACACAGTCCTTGCAATGCAAGGACATCAGAGAGCAGCAGTTACCAAACAACGCAGTCTGTCCGCAGGATGGGACCTGTTGGAGCAGGTCAAGAGGAGGCCACAAAGATGGTCAGAGGGCTGCAGCATTTCCCGTCCGAGGACAACTGAGAGAGTTGGGGTTGTTCATCCTGGAGAAGAGAAGGCTTCGGGGAGACCTTACAGCACCTTCTAGTACTTAAAGAGGGCTAGAGGAGAGATGGGGAGGGACTATTGATCAGGGGGTGGAGGGATACAATGAGGGGTAACGGTTTTAAACTGAAAGAGGGGAGATTTAGATGAGACATTAGGAAGAAATTTTTTCCTGAGCAGGTGATGAGACACTGGCCCAGGTTGCCCAGAGAAGCTGTGGATGCCCCATCCCTGGAGGGGTTCAAGGCCAGGCTGGATGAGGCTTTGAGCAACCTGGGCTAGTGGGAGGTGTCCCTGCCCATGGCAGGGGGTTGGAACTGCATGGCCTTTAAGGTTCCCTCCAACCCAAACCATTCTGTGATTCTCTGATAAAACTTCAGTTTTCTTTGCATACGGAGACTTCTGGTTCTTCACCCGGAGGAAGCTGACACTTCAAACACAAATGTTACGCAAAATGTAGTAACTTGGGAACAAGTGCTTCAGATTAGACTTTGACCTGACGCAAACAGCATTTTTTATAAACAATTCACAAACCAATGTCACTGCAACAGATAGTAAAACAGCCGATGAAACCTCCCAAGCTTGCCCCCACTGTGGTGACCAGGGAGAAGCTGCGCAAGCAGCAGCAGCAGCAGAGCTTCTGCCGAGCGATGTTGGGCAGTTAACAGGAGTCTGCATCCTGTCACCCAGAGGCACTAAGGATAAACACAAAATAATTGCATCTCCAGAGATGAAATATCGCTAGGTGGCCCCTCAGGGAGGCTCTTGTTTTGCTGTTAGACAAAGGACATCAGGAAAAACTCCAAAGAAGTGCACTGCAACAAAATTATTACAGAGATAAAAAACAAATCCAAAATCAATAAGGAGAGCAAGTCAAAAGTCAAATGGAAAGGAGATTACGTATTTTTTTAAGAGAAACTCAACTGACCAAAGCCTATTACTTTAGAATTAAAAACCAATTTATTTTATTGTTCAATATGAAATTATATGTTTCACTGTGTTGCTGTGATCCAGTGAAATAAATCAGTCACTACCTGATGTCCACTTACACCAAACCAGCAAGTTACTGAAGCCTTTTATAAAGTCACAGATTAGAATGCCATGCAAACTAATAAATGTTATTCTTTGCCATATTTTACTATAAATAGTCCAAAATATCAGGAAGATGCCAAAACAGGAGTTGACTTGTGCTAGTCATCTGACCGTCTACAGCACTTTGGCAAGTGGGAGACAGCCAGCTCCAGGATAGTGTTATTTCTTTTCCTTTTGGTAAATTACAAGGCAGAAGTTAAAAGCAAGAAAATTAATGAAAATCATATCATTTCATTCTAGGGAAGGGAAGGCTTAATGGGTAATCAAAACACTGTGCACTGCTTCAGCAATTTATTACAATTAAAAAAAAATTATTTCTCTGTTTTGAAAATTAAGGATTATACTGGATTGAGAACTGCACTACAAAGAACCTCCAGACTGGTTCTTTAGATGCCTCAAAGACAAATAAGAATTTCTGTAAGCCTTTTATCTGGAACAGAAAGCTTTGGTTTTAACACTACCACACTCCATAACGAAGAATATGCAGAGAAAGTAATTAAACAAAAAATAACTCTTTACGGCTCGCTTTGGTAGGACTCTGCTGTCTTGTCAGAGCATTGCTCTGTGAGCAGCAAGAAATCAAAGCCGCTGAGGAAATTTCTCTTGACCCGTTTGCTTCTCAACCCGTCGTACCTGAGAGTGCTTAACTTGAGAAGTGCTGCTCTCAGTGCTACGGCTGCCGGAGAAGCTTGTAAGAGGAGGTGGCTAGAAATAGTTCAAAGACATGAGGAGTACCGTTTCTAAAACTGCTGCCGTTTGAAATATGCAAGAGATGGAAATTATAATACATAATTAATACACGTGAGAATACATAACAAAACCAGTGCTACACTATCTGCTGATGCACTTTAGCAGCAGCATTACCGTGCAATAGTATAGTATGGAAAAAAGCCCCCAGCCAGATGGATAAACAGGATGGTTTCTTCACGTGGGTTTGACACAGCACTGCTTTCGTAGTACAAGTACATTTCTTACCCTTAGACCTTAAATATACACATCCTTCAGTCTTCAATCATAATCAATCTCATATAGTAAAAAAATCTTTATCAATGTTGGAAATGTAAAACATCACTCAAATCTGGCTTTCTTTATTCTGCCCCAACATAAACTACACCCCTTCATACTACGTTGTTACACAGTGTAGTTGTTTACAAATCTGGATCCTCCACCACCCAGAGAAGTTTGCTCATCACATACACACCGAGCCTACGGCGTATTCGCGCCCCACCGCCTGCTGTTCCCTGAGAGCAGCACCTGGGGGGGGCTTCAAACACTGTCCCCATCCAAGTCACCTGGAGCTGGTGAAGCCTTCGCCCAAGAACTGGCCTCAAGTTCTCCGCTGCATTTTTTCCCACCTCTTATCATCTATTACAAAAATATAATGGGTTTCCATTGCAATCAACTTGTTGACTGAAACTCATGTGACTCAAATTAAGCTTTGCAATTCAAAGAATGCACCTGAGCTATGTAAAAAAAAAAAAAATAAAATATAATGGGTTTCCATTGCAATCAACTTGTTGACTGAAATTCATGACTCAAATTAAGCTTTGCAATTCAAAGAATGCACCTGAGCTATGTAAAAAAAAAATTAAAGCTATTATTTTATATACAATTGCAGCCATTTGCAGCCCAGTGACAACACCCTTTGCACAGTATTGTATGAATGAAAATAAACTCCTTTAATTAGAACAGGAATTAACTGCAAGAGACAAGCTGTTAAAGTCATGTGTTAAATGCTGACTTCACCAACACCTTAACAGGTTTCTGGTCTTTGCAATTAACATCCTCTAATTAAGAAGATTTTTCTCTCTATTAAGTCAACTACCAATTAATTACTATATCCTCCAACAAACAGACTTAAAAGCTTGTAAGGTGGTTTGTTTTTTTTTGTTAGTATTGCTACAATTTTTAACTTTTTTTTTTGTCCTTCGAACTTTTATGTAAACTTTTCCTTAACTCTTTATTCAGTAAAAACGTACCCTTAACTTCTCCCAAGTGAGCAAACGCATGTTGGCTTATTGCTGCAGCAGTATGACTTTGCTTACCTCTAGGAAAGAATCAGAGATATTTCAATCCTAAAAACCAAATGTGTACAGTTAAAAGTACACTGCAACTGTGTTTGTATGCATGGTAATGCAGTAAATATTTCCCCTAAATATTTCTCTAATCCCACAAACGATTTTTTCATCTTGCTGTGTTTATACATTGGAAAACCAGCAAGTTCCTTCTTAAACAAGCCAACATTTTCCTCCATAGGGAGAGCAGACCCACCGAGGCGATCAGTCAAGCCCAGGACCCACGCCCCACGCTGTGCACGCACACCCCACGCCTTGGGTGGGTACCAGCGGTTTGCTCAGAAAAACTCATTTACCCCCCGTGCTCCCACCTCCTCTCATCCAGCTGTTCCACCAACTTTCAATTCACAAAAGCAAAACCTCTTTAAAACCAAAATAAATACTAATCTTAAATTCAATGTACCCTGACAGCAAATAAGTTTGCTGTGCTTACTTCAGCATGAATAAAAAGCCCGCAAGGAGACTCCTACATAAGAGTATATTTACAAGTTCCATTACCCACTGGAGAGATTGATGTAATAAACCTATAATAAAAAGCCTCGTGTTATGGATTTCTCTAATGTTTCTTATCAAACAGCCTGTATTATCTTGGCTTGTGTATTCAATTTAAAACAGGTTTTCAGTAAGTGCCTCAGAGCTAGAGGTCATTCTCACTTAGTTTTCCAGCACGCAGGGATGTGTACTGTCTTTTCCTGCCCTTAGAAACTAAAAGCTGTTTGTAGCTTGCTCAAGCACAGTTTACAAAGTAGGCAGATGGATGGATTAGAGAGAACAAGAGAGGGAATATATTATCTGTACACCTACTCATATCTTACAGCTATAGCCAAAGCTACCCGGGGCACAGGCCCCCTCACGCAATTTATTTTTATTACTAAGTAGAAGGCTGTAGTTGTTCCTCATGAGACAAAACCAGTACACAGAAATTTTTTTGCCACCAATTGTCACCTTATTTGTATTTCATACTGTCTGTCTGCCACAGAACTGAGGTCTTTCCTGTGACCTGCTGGCAGGCTACTTTGGATCTGCAGTAGCTACTTCACCTTTCAGGTAGAAATAGTACAAAAAAAGGCACAACAAATGCGGTGTTTGGACATGCAGGGAATTGCTAAGGACTTGTACCTTCTGAAGCTTCTTCATGGCACTGGATTTAGCTAATAACCAATAGCTGTTAATTAGGACCCAATGCAATTTACCTCAGGACATATTTTTAATCAGTGTGACATAATTATAGCAATATTTTCCTCATTTATTAAATAATTTAAATATATTCTTGTTTTTATTTTCTATTCTCAACCCCTTACTCTGCAATGTCCCCTGCTCACTTTGAAGCAGCTTCATGGACCTACACACCGTTCAGTGCCAGTACGATCCATCCGCTGTCATCATGGGGTGCTTTGTCTCTGGTTTCAGTGGACACCGGACATGCAGCCCAGTTGTCTACTGACCTCAAAGAGAGAGAAGGAAACTATGGATTTTTAGGTTTTGTGTGTCAACCATTTGTAAAGACTTTTTTCCCTTGTAATCAAGTCTTCCTTTCATTAACAATTCAGTAATAGTAAAAAAAGACAAGGAAAAAAAAAAAAAAAGAGTCCCCATCCAAGCCCTATTTCTTACACAAAAAAGAATAAACCTGTATTTTTTTGGTAACACACTAAATACTCAATGGCAGTGATTTCACGCAGACGGTTAACATTTTGCAGAACAAGCTGCTCAGAATGTTGGAATCAAGTAAAAGCAGAGAGATACATTTAGGTAAACATGCAATAAAGTGGTTGGGTATTAAACTGAAACCAGAACCGTTAACTTTTATAAGAACAGTGGATACCTCTGCCATCAACCTCACTGCGACAAGGGTGAAGGCCACTTGGACGTGAGCAGGAAGCTTGCCATTAGAAAAGGTTAAAAATAGGTATAGTTTATCGTACATCAATTGATGTACAAGACAGATGGACAGACATCTTCCCAAGACATAGAAGATTCTTTCCAGTACCTCCAGAAACACATCCAAAAATCTCTTAAAAACCCGAGGGAGACTTTGAAATAAAAAGAAAAAAAAAATGCACACTTGTGTATATAAGTGAAGTTCAGGCAAATTTTTCTCATCCTGAATGGAAGACAAAGTACATACACCCACCTGCACTATGACAACTTCAGCTGACTAAAGCTCATACCTCTGTCACTGCGGCAGTTTAACAGTGGCAGCGTTACTGTGCCCTTGCTGGTCCTAGTTCATGCCTAATTGTTGCACCATGTTTGGTGAAGACATCATGCCACGCCTGATCTCTGCACTGAAATCCCCTCAGAATTAAAAGATTTGAGCTCAAACCGCACTGCGAA
Organism: Pterocles gutturalis; assembly: GCF_000699245.1. Classification (NCBI taxonomy): domain Eukaryota; kingdom Metazoa; phylum Chordata; class Aves; order Pterocliformes; family Pteroclidae; genus Pterocles; species Pterocles gutturalis. The sequence continues at coordinate 10,102 of NW_010143560.1, forward strand.
GCGTATGGCATGTTACATGCCACATTTACTGCATGCTTCAAGTGACATTAAATGAAGACACCATTAAGCATCTAATGGTGCCTTTCTCACTGTGGCACACAATGGCACACCTTTTTTTACCCACCAGACCATAATGACAGTGGTTCTGACTGATGTTCCTGACAATCTTCCGAATAAACAGGTTCTCACCCACCAGAGTGGTCCCAGGCTCCTTCACCTGCCTGCACTTGCACTATACCAAAATACCACTTTAATTTCAGGTTACAATGCATCCTTTTATGACGACTTATCAAACCCTTTATTTTTTCCTCCATGGCTAGCAGATCTCTGCTCCCAAACTCAAAATAAGCTGTAAGGGTAACTGGGAAGCAGGACTATGACCTGCATGTCTGACACATGCTGGGCACAAACTGGCTTCAGCACATTTAAATAAATATTTGGTTTGCTGACTTTTCAGCCCTGGTAATTTCTCCTAAGCACTCTCATAGCCCAAGTGTTCTCCATCAGCTCTGAAACTGGAACCTGATGGAAAGCCCTTCAGCCTTGGGATGACTGAGGCTCTTCATGCAGATTTTATAAGCAAGGATTGTGCCAACCTATTTCATGACTAAGACGAAAAATGGAACTTTTCTTGGACTACACCTGCAGAAAAAAAAAAAAAAAAAATCCAAAACCCCTCTGTCTATCTAATAAAGTTGTAGAAGTCTATGGGAAGCTGCTAAAATTACATGCTTTGGTACTTAAAAAAATGCATTGTTTTCACTGGTGCTAAATACCTCCCTGTTGTGTTGAAATGTGTGGAATTTACAGCATCTTAACAATTCTTAAATCAGGTCATTTTTCTAGTTTTTTGCTTGTCTTCTGCCTTTCTGAATACAGATGCGAGAAGTCATGATAGTCAAAATGATACCTAGAAAAAGTGCTCCTGCTTCAAGTGAGGACTCCACAACTTCGACAATTAAAGTCCGTGGAGAACCATCAATCCTCCCAATGCTCACACAGTCCGGGAATACTCTGCAATGAAAACTCTACACATCCTCTGGACATCTACAGACCCTAAGCAAGATGCTTAAAAAGCCTAAATTCACACCACTTTTGCTTTGGTCAGCTTCTGTAGACCTTTATTGTTTTTATAACACAGCTTATTTTTCTTTTGATTGCCTTTTTCTGTGTTATTTAATAGCCTCTAAGAGGAAGAGGATGCTCAGGACCAAGTTTTAATGAAACATCTTGAACAAATTATGGTAAAAGAAAATTTGAATCCTCGATAATTTGTTATTTTTTTACTACTAATGTGAATCCAACCCTAACAAATTAAAACAGGAAGAATTAATTGGATATGCAAATAAGATTATTCAGTATATAAATCTAATTACATCCCAATTTGCTTTAACAGCATGAAAGAGAAAAAAATGTTCTTTGTAAATTAATTGTTTTAAAACCCACCTGTAGCACAACAAAGCAGGAAGGCTGTATCTTAAAGGTACTCATTGTCAGCACTACTAAAAGCAGGTATTTTGAAGATCTGGTCAGGAGTACTTGTTTAACAGGCACCCTGCTTAGTCCTCTGATTGACCATATTCCATTATTAGTTTTCAAACACATACCAAAACACTGCCTCGACTTCTTTTCTCCCCCACTGCAACAGATGCAAACAAACCAGGCTGATCTCAGAAACATTGGGTGATTCTGGTCCCAAAGCCTGACTTTTCTGCGCTGGTGCAATTATATATTCCTGCCTGACTGCAGAAAACTGCCAACAGTGCAGCTTGGGGTGGCACCAGAGACCAAGCAGAGCTTGCCAGCAGTGGTCATTTAGCACATGCTGCTCCCTTTTGGGTTTCTCTGTCACCTTTGGAAAACAAAAAGGGACAAAGGAATAATTAGCAGAACATCATCACACTGCAGGGAGGAAGATTTCTCCAGGGGAAAAAAAAGCCTGTTAATTCTGAGCCTTTTGTGTCCCAAGAAGCAAATTATACAGATAGTCAATTTACCACTTTGAATAACTCCTTGTCACTAAGAATAAAAATTATAAATGAGATCACTGGAATTGATTAAGATACAGAATAGTTGACACCATAATTAGTGCCCAGTGTGCCATCTCTGATTAAGGACCCCAATCACCCATTTTCATTGACTGTACATTGAATTTTGTCATCTAATTCTGGCTCCTTGATTCTCAAACTGGGCATCTAAAATAATCTGGAGGAAACAGTATTAAAAAGGTATTCTGAAGAATGAGAAAGGGAATATAATGTTTAAGCTGGTGTGGCAAGCAAGTATGAAAACCACTTTATCAAAAGCAAGATGTTATTATAACGGAAAACTAAACTTGACCCATATGAAATCTGAACTCAGAACTAGATGTATAATTCAAAATATTTAGAAACATTAAAAAAATAACTAATGGCCATAAACGACGAAGGAAGTAGAACAGTTGGAAATTAATAGGAACTCACAAATACACTAATTTTAAATCATAAAACTAGCTGCGACCTGGGGGGTACAGGAGGTGCTGCCTGGTTTGCTACTGCTATTGATAAGGGAAGTTACTGCTCCTGAGACTGAAAATTCAAATGAAACTGGTGACTAAACACCTCTGGTCATCACCTGGAGCGAGAAGCCTGTTTGTGATGCTCCACAGAGCTGCATCCGCCAACCGGAGAGTACCCAGGAGCCAACTTGCAAGAGCAAGCGTGCAGCTAGAGCACCACAGCATCTTCCAACTTCCACTCTGTTCTCCTGGGCATCCTAATTTCATTGTGTCCAATTTAACCCAGACGAGGTTGCCCGATACACAGTTACCAGTAGGGATGGCAGCTGTACCCAAATACACTGCCATCACTTTACAGGCACCGTCTGGTCCTGCTCCATAGGTATCATCAGGGCTCAGTGCTGGAAACTGAATAATCACCATACATGCACGTCACAGCCATACTTCGGGTAAAAACTGATGTGATCTTTAATACAGCTGATCCTCCAGCAAAGGATGCACATCACAGAGGATTACGGGTTTTTTTAACGCTATATCGTATCTTCTTTAGGGAAATCAGACAGCTTTCTAATTAACCAGCCCCCACACACCCACCCCTCCACTCCTGCTCTGAATGCATGTGCTGAACCATGAACACCGAGTTCTGAATTGCTGCGGTTATGCTTTTATCCTCATCTGTACTCTTCTTGTTTACCAATCTGATACACAAAAATAACGGTTTACTGACAGCTACTTTTTTATTGATCACATTACTGAAAGAAAAGACTCTCAAAAATCCTGTAGTTGAATTTCTTTGGCCCTCTGCATTTTAAAGGGTTTTATGGTGCTTAGAAAAAATACTTTTCAAAAAAATTTACTTTCAAAGAAATTTGCAAGGCCTTGTCTCTACTTTCTCTACTGCAGGGAAAATCTGATCTCATTTTTAAGAGTAGTGCTGAGATTTGCAAATTAGCACAGCCTGTCATCTTTGCACCCTTTGGCATGTTCCCTCGGGCGATCTGGTCATCCGTCCTTGTTCCTGTTTTCTCACTGAGTTTTGTTCCTCGTCTGTCTGCTTCTCTGGGAAGTGCAATGAATCAAGAATTAATGACTCTCTGGTAGAAGTCCAAACAAGCAAGCATTTGTAAGGAAACAGTTTCATGACCATAAGACAGTGGCAAAATAAACACAAATAAACTCTTCTTCCCACATGGAAAACAATCCCAGCAAACCAAACTGAGCTCCTACCCACGAGAACACTCTCCTGGGGCTGCGTTACAACGTGTTTTGCTTTCGGGGGATTGCCCTTGAACTGCTGTAGATGAATATGGAAAATAAATGCAGAAATTTGGTGAAAACATAGGGGGTTTTTTTGTCACTTCAAGTCTCTACATGGAGTTTGCCTGCAGCATCTATTGTATATTTTAGATTGTATGAATAATGAAGGATAGCTCAAGGTAAGCACAATACAGCCACAGGGACGCTGGTAATACATTCCTATGGTTTTACTGATATGTTTTTCATATAAGTACAGACTGGATGCTAATACATTTGTATAGTGAAACTAATACTTTTTTATTATTTTAAATGCTACGTGGGCAGCTGCATAGTAACTAATGAATTTACATGAGATCTTCTAAAGTCTTCAGGAACAACTTAAATAGTTTTTAAACTACTACATTCTCCTGTACGCAGCAAACAATGATCGCAAGGGACAAGACATAACTCCTGCAGAGTCCATCAGCAGGGCTTCCTCTGAGTGTCTGTGTCCTTGAAGATGACTAAATAAAGTGGTTGGAAAATGCTTTGTTATTTTTCTTTAGATTTTTCCACTTTTCCACTGCCTCCACCATCTCTGCCGGGGGCAGCCAAGGCAGCTCTCAGGTGTGCGGCTCCATGCACTAGAAGGGGTTTTTCTAGCCGTAAATTTTATTTATGTCTACACTTAGAGCTCCTCAAGGTCCTCCTTGGTGGCACCTTATGTGGCACCCATGCACCCACGGGACATGCTGAGAGCCAGGAGCGGCCCAGCCTGTGCTCCCTGTGCAACACCCAGCACTGCAACCACAGCAAACGGTGTCAAACACCCCCAGTCCCCCACTTTGTGCTGCACCAGCTGGTGACACTGGCAGGAGGGACCGGAGCCCAGCCACCGCACCCGGAGCCCCTCTGCTCTCTGCGGCACTTCCAGATGCCAGAATTCAATTTCCTTCGTACAAAAAAGCTTCTGAAGAATGCAAAGAGAATTAAACCAGACAAAACCATCAATGCAAAACTTCACCCTTTCGGACTCAGCTTTCCTACAGGACACTATTTATACCTGAATCTCTGTCCTGCTAATTATTAAGCACATGAAGATCTTGGCTCTTGTAATTTCACTGGTTTGGACTGGCACATTTTATAGGTGACACACATTAAAAATGCTCCTTTTTTTTTTTTTAAAAGCTATGTTATGACATCTCTCACATCACATAAAATCCTGGCTAACTGCTGTAATGCTAACTGCTGTATTTTCATGGGTCTTCTCTTAAATACTTTTAGAGGCAAGCAGTAAAATGCCAGAGAATGTCTAAACTTAAAAATAAGAAGGGGTGGTTAAGTTTTACCAGTAATTGGATGTCACATTAAGGAAAGTTAAATTAAAAAAGTGTTAAAAGCCTCTGCCATCATTTTAAACACAACACCTTGCAAGAACTGTGAATGCTACTGCTGACGCCGACGTGTAAGACCTAACGGGCTAACAGCCTTTTACAAACCCATCCTGCAAAACACTGACAGGCACATTTCGCTTGTATCGCTGAGAAAAACTAACGTTATAAGCACATTTTATACGTAGCAAGCATGTTTCATAGAACAGCACAACCACACCTGCGCAGAAACACTGATAGGTGTTGGAACAAACCAAAATCGTGACTTCAAATAAAATTTTAAAAGTCTGGTTCAATGCTACTCAAGAAAAAATAATGCGAAACACAGCAACGAGACTATTACTGCCTGCAATGATGCTACTGGAACATCCTTATTCCAGGAATAAATACCAGTACCACAAGGCTAAGGTGAAGATTTCTCTGCCCCAAATCCCAGGTCAGATTCCTGACTCCTGCACTTTTGTTTGGCTTGGTTAGGCTGTTCCTGACTTTTTAAAACTGTCTGAGCAGTGCTGCACCATCACGACTTCATCCCACAGACATGCCATGATCCACTGGCAGACGTTACAGATGTTTGCAGCTGCAGGCTCACGTGAAGTCAGTCCTAAACTCTTGCAGTCCTGCCCATGGTTTCTTCACCTCCCGCCTCTGGGCTGCACCAATTCCTGAACCTGCTCAGGATGGTCTAAAGGTCTAAAGGCAACAGCATGCTGGAGACAAGGTTGACCTGTTTTTTCTCTCTCTGGGTTTGTTCTCATTCCTGAGGACATTCATAGAGGGAGAAAGTCTGTTTTGTTTGTTTTTAAAGCAGGATCTCCTTGATTGTCAATGTCATTTCTACTCCAGAACGGAATTAACTATTTTTGGGTGAAAATAAATACATCGTGACCCAGCAATTCAGCACCGAGACTACCCAATATAGACAGTTCCCTGCGTCAACTCTTGCCAACAAAGCATTTTGATTGTAAAAACGAGCTCTAAAATCTTCATCAGTGTAACACCCCAGTGCCCCCTTTCCTGCACCCTGTAGTGTTTTAATTAACGTGAGCAATACTTGTCAGATGTTGCTGTTTCATGATGAGAGAATTCTGTGCTTTGCCTCACACATATTTTCTGTCCTTTATATTTATTTGGATGCATGTACATTTAAAAAAAAAGACATTAGCCACGTGCTTTAAGCATGGTCTGGATTATGAAGCAGCAGTTAAAACTGAGCGCAGAATTCCTCTTTTAGCGCTTTCAGACATGGACAGAATTTTGAACAGTTCTACACATTCTTGCCTAGTTTGTACTACACATGTGTAGCAGTACTAGCTGTACCTTTTAACTCCACTTTCCTTTTAAGTAACTTTGGTGGGGTTTGCAGCATTCCTATTTGCCTGCGTTGTTGGTGCTGCTGCACAGCTCGGTGCCTTTCGCTGCCTGTCCCCAGGCCCCATGATGCAACCCAGGCTCGCCCTTACCGCTTCTCTCTTGTTGCCATTTCCCAAGGGTAAAGCTCCAGTAATTCATCATCCATATGCCACTCCCGCTGCCACAGTTGCAGAAGAGAACATGTTTGCAAACAAACATCCATCACGGTTGTTTGCACGTGTCCGTATTTTCTTGCACTTTGACCTTTTTTTGCTCCTTGGTATTCTGATAAATACAACTGTGTTCCAGTAACCATCACCCAGTGCTGTGCAATTAGCACCAAAAGGGGTGGTAACTAATTATGAGATTATTTAGTGATTCATAAGCCATAGAAAAGATTTATCTAGTGGTGAAATATAGAAATCATGTGAAAGGACAGTAAGACAGAGGAAACCAGGAGAAGGATGGCAGAGTGTGGAAATCCTGTGTCATTAAAACACAATGAGCCAGCTCCTCAGCTGATTTAAACTGGCATTCCTTGACAGAAGTCAATATAATGACTTGCACTATTGGAGGACCGGGGTTATTTGTCAAACCTTTTATTTCTCAAGCAGCACAGGGGATGCAGGACCCTGCGGGGAGCAATGCTGGACCATCCACAAGGCTGCTTTCCAGATGAAGCATCTTTCCACGGCAAATGTACACAAACTCAAGCTGTTCAGCTTAACCCACTCCCATCAGCGCTGATTCCCAGTGCTTGCCGATACACAACTCTGCATCAGGCTACCACATTGACCAAACATAGGTGAAACATCTGTCGCACACATTGGTGCTGATCCCACGGAGCAAACTCAACATTTCCCTTTATGGCTGGAGCTCTGACAAATTAGAAACTCACGTCACAAAGCTGCTTCCCAGTTCTGGGAGCTTGTGAGACAGGCATATTAAATGAGCAATAAAATGCAACTTAATGGGGTCGATGTTAAATTAGTTTCAATTATCAAACCCCATTTTAACAAAATGAATGCCTGGCTTCCATCCAGGATTCACATCATTTACATGAGAAAGCGCTGGGTTCTCTCTGCTCCTGCTAACTGATGGCATGGCACTCCTTTGCCTTTCATCAGGGAATAACTTCCATATTCTGTCCTAAGTACATGAACGTACCCACAAAAGCCAGCAAAAAGAAAATATGCAAGTTCAAGCAGAAATGGAGTAGAAATCAAGAAATGTAAATGACTGCTAAACTTGAAGCAGAGTCAGTACCAATAAATTGTGGAATATCCTACACAGATTATTTTCCAAATAGTCATTTGAAGAGCGTTATCGTGAGGATATTACAACAATGAAGACAAGACACAGAGAACCTCTGCTTTACACTAAGAAGAAGGCAGACACAGGCTTTAATGTGTACCAAGCTATTTAGATCTTGAAAATAAGAAAAGGAAATGCCTTGCATCTGTATATTACACATCCTGGAAATTAGCTATCATATTTCAAAATGAGTAGTGAACATCAGTGAGCACAGATTAATGAGGGCCCAGCGCCTGTCCTCCCTCCCTGCAAACAGTGAGGGGATGCCGGTGCATCCTGGGGAACCCACTCCACTCAGCACCACCACCCACTATCACAAGTGAAAAAACTGAGTATCTGCACCATTTTTCCAATTTATAAAAGAAGAGACATAGCCGTTGCCAATAACTGCTCTTGGCCACTTGACTTGAGAGTTGCAGCTGGGCTCCCTGACTCAGAAGAGGCATCATCTTTATATTGCTATGGAGAGCATTTTTACTCCAGTTGAGGAATATATATTTCAATAACAATTTGATTATGTGCTGCACTGCCTTTTAGACTTGTCTTCTCTCCTTAAGTACTTCAATGCTCCTAACCAGAGGGACTGAAGAGAGCCAACACATGCAAGCATGTACACAACGGCCAAACCCCCTTCCAGCTTGCTCTCATCCAGGTGCCCTGGTCACAGCTGGAGCCCTCAGCTCAACCCCTCCCCACACCCAACTCTCCCTGTTTTGATGTTCAGAAGAGATTTTGGGGGATATTTTCCAATTATTCTTTCAGAGCTGTCACATTAGCCATCATTTCTGTACTGGCAGATGTACCACTCCCCAGCCTGCGCTCTGGTCTCACATCTCTGTTCCAAAGATACTTCTGAACTCAGGATGAAAACCACAAGTCTGAAGATTGTCTCTCCTTAAGCCTTTCTTCCTTTTTTTTTTTTTTTTTTTTTTTTTTTTTAAATTGTCAGTAAGTACCATGCCTTTCAGTAATGTTTGCCATTTCAGAGCTGCCTGTATTTACTTTCTCTGGGTATGGTCTCAGTGCATCAACCAAAAAGGTGGCTGGAGACCACTACGGGCATCAGATCCACGTTATACATTTAAGGGGATCACAAAATCCCGACAGATGTGTGAGGTAAAAGAACACGATACTCAATTTAGTGCCAAATCACCACAACCTGGACGTCAGCAGTAAAGTTCAGAAATACAACACCACCGTTACTTGTTTCATATCTAATTCCCCTTTTAAGGGACATGATAAGAGACAATCTGATGAAGGTTACTTGACACCAAGAATTTGGAAATAATTTTTCTGTAGCTGAGGAAGTACATACTTCTCATCTTCATTCCACCCATACATCCAGCCACCTCCAGCCCCTTTTTATCTTGCTGTGTCTTCTGCATTACTCCCTGCTTTCCCCGAAAGCCCAGCCATCAACTTGCCTTCTTTCAAGTCCCTCTTCAGATGATTTCTAGTAAAGCCCACACAACGTGAACCTACAGAGAATGCCGTTTCACATGGGCCATATGAAAAATGGAAGGAAAGTGAATGCTACAGGAATAAAGCTTGATCTGGCTCTCAGCGAGAGTTTCATGTTGTCTGTTTACACAGACAGCCAGCTTGCAGGAGCAGGAATAATTTATTCTTCCAAGTCTCACTGAACACCCATTATATTACAAAATCTATAAAAAATACATTTTACTTGCTTTCCACAAGCAAAAACTATAATATTCTGAACTTTGTGAGGGATCTGTTTTGCAGCTGTGAAGGCTTAGAAGGTATGAAGTAGACAGTATGGCAGGTATCGCAGACACAAGGAGGAAGCCATCTAAATTCATGCTGTACTCCATGTGCACTGGACAGGGTTCAAACCAAGCCTTCTCAGATGTACTACTTTTTTTCTTTTTAGCAAGGTGACAAGGACATAGGACGTTTTATAAATTACAATTTCCCTTAAAACAGATGCAATCTTCATACGTTTAAACTCAGAAAAATGTAATTAAGACACATCAGTATATTAAGATAGATATATTTTTCATACTTTCACTGACACTTGGAAAGTTTAATTAAGTTGAAAGTCACCAACTTCAGCTGAAGATGCTGACTGTTGGCTGGTTAATTAGTTGCCTGTCTCATTGATTAGCAACTTCTGCAGTACTCGATTATAAATGTTTGTAATGCTTGCCTTGCTTCACAGCCTAATTAATATGATATAGACTTTAACAATTGTGTTTTAGTTTGATTTATGAAGCTAAACAGGTGTATTTTATTGCAAAATAAAAAATTCAAATATATAAGGAAAAACAAATTGAACTGAAGTGATGTGATCGTGTGCAAGTTTTGCTTTTTCATCATAACACATGGAAAACTTTTCTAAAACTTGCACTAATGAGTCAGTGCAGCCTGTCATGCTTAATTTCAGAGCTCACACTGTCACAGCATTTGACAAACACTTCAATAAACCAGCGTTAAACAATGTTCAGATGAATGAGCTGCATTACAGCATTCTGCGCTCTATTCATTAGAAGCAATATTTACAGTGAGCAGCCCACTTACTTGCCACAGACTGACTTTGAGCACAAACTTGTACACAAGCATTTGTTCTATTTGATGGGCCAGATCCTGTAAAACCTGGAGCACTGCAACAACCAGAGCCTAGCTGCAAAAGGCAACATGCATTTTTAGGAGAGACTCTACAAAATCACACAGAGGTAGCGAAGAGCCTCACTTTCTGCTACGGATAACACTAGCCAGCAATGCTTTGCCAGCTTATTTACACATTTAGCTGTCAGTGAAGGGTAATTCTGTTATTGCCCACATTTATAGTACTATAATTATCGAAGTTGAATTGACCCTTTCCCCTTTTATTCCATTTGGATGATCACCCTTGATGGCTGCTTAGCTGAAAGACTTTTATCCAAACAATAATAATCGCTGCCAACATCCTTTTCGGTCAGTTGATCTCTGCTGCACGAGGTAAGGGCAGAAGGCAAAACCAAGGGATTTAACCCCACAAGTCTGAGTGAAAACTAATGGTTCCCCCAGTGGCTCCTGTTACTATGCTAAATGATGAAAACACCCATAAAAAGCATGGAGAAAAGGGAAAGAAATGTTATACTTATGCAGGGCAGCGTCAGGGGATGAAATGTTTACACAGAGGGAGGTTTCTGACTCATTATGCCCAACTTTCGCTAGCAATTCAAGATAAACAACAGTGAATGCAAACTGAAATCTCAAAAAGTGGGAGAATAGCGTCTCCCATACGATGAATACATATATTGTTATTTCTAGACATACACACTGTAGCCCCCTATTGCAGTTCTCAGACCATACAAAGATAGAGTTGTCTAAGCTACATCCCAGAGACGGAGCCAAGCAACAAACCCCAGCTTTGCATCGCACCACATCTCTCACCTTCTCATTCCCCTCAATGACCACACAAGTATCACAAAATGAGGTCCCCTACCCATAATATTTAGATTTTCTAAGAATCATATAGTATTTTACCTAAAAAGCAACAGACTAATCACTCCAAGTTTTGCCATAAAACTTCATTTGTATTGGCAATAAAGAATTATTTTAAGTTCATATTCTCCCTAATCTGATAGATGCTTGGAAAAGTAGGTATTTTTGTAGCTCCCTAAATGAGATTTAATTTCAATACCTACATACTAATTCAAATGCAAAGAAGCTAAAATGAAAAGAGGCATGGTATAAAACACACAGGGGATCAATACACAGCCAGATAGTTGGAACATCTGCTTATAAAAATGTCTGTATAATCTCTGTTTTATTTAAAGTGCATCATCTTACCTCAATAACTTTTGAGAAAGATGTAATTAAACTTGCCCAGATAGACTTGCGAGTTAAACAGAAAAAAACATAATATACCTAATCATCTGTGTGTAAAAGAGAATTGAGAAAATTGCATTGATATGGTCTGTAACTTTATAATTTGGGAAATTATGGCCTAAATCAGAGTCAGGTCACATCCAGTGAGGGCTTCACTGCTGACAGATCAGCAATGTAAAATGGGTACAGACCTTTTGTGAGGCTGAGTCAAATCCTCTGCAATCACAGAAAAACTTGCTATGTAATTCCTAAATAAGCATAAATTACACACAGTCACATACAGCTTCTTAGCTTCCCTTTACAGCTTCATATAGCTGAGCGATACTGTAGCATCACACTTTGGTGGATAAAAGTCTTCTGGTTCCAGTTTAAATGAATTGTTGCACACTTCAGATTTAATTGTTCTCATCCCAGTGCCCTCTTAGTTCAAACAATCCTTCCCCTCTGAAGTTTCTTCCCCCTTCACTCTATTGCCCCAGTTTAAACTATTCTCCATCTCCACCTTCAGTTGCTGCATGCTGGAATTACATGTCCTCTGGTTTCAAACCTCTGTGCTATAATACACAGCACCATATTAATATTAGCTGTTGTTACTATTAACACCCATCACTGCTGCCTTTAAGCACCACCATCTAAGCACTTTTAATTCTGTTTATGCATTTATATATATTAAAGAAGCTTTTGTCCATAGAGACACTCTAGGCTTGCCCAGGAAACACAGCAGGCTGGCACTGCGGAAGGAGCAGAAACAGCCCAATGAAGTTTCTAACGGGGTTTTCATTGCAACAGCAAACTCCGACAGGCTTGGAGGAGAAGATGAGGGCAGATGCACTTAGAGGTGCCGAGGACCCCACTTCTTGGACTTTTTATCTGAAACTGAAATGAGAATTTTAATTGTAGAAAGTTTGCATAACTTTTCCCTGACATTAGGGGAATGCTTTCTGTCGAGAGTTTAAGACACTTGAGCTCTAATCAGCAACAAGAAGTACAAAGAAAAGACCTTCCCTGGGAGGACTCCAGGACAAGTGCCGAGGAAGGGAATGGACCTCTGCCAGCTCCCGCATCACTCCCACAGCATCTTGCTGGATCCCTCATTGCCAAAAGTTATCCACGGCAAAATAACGATGTCTGCCCTTCACCACTCACAGCTGTTCTCACCTCAAAAACCTCGACTTTTACAGCAGCATTAATTCAGAAAAAAACCCTCAAAGTATTAAGGGCAAGGCAGATCTCATCTGCAAAGCCTGCTCCAGTGAGCTCCAGTGACAACCCACTGAGTCCCGCCAAGCCAAGCCCTAGGTCATGTTTGAGGAGTGATTATATTAACAGGAGTCATTCCATGCTTTATCTGTTCCAAGTGCTGTGCAAACATTAATTAGGCAGCCTGGTACAGAAATGCAAAGTGCTGCGGAACTGACCAAAATATAAATTAATTAATTATGGAACTGCAACAGATTAATCATTTTCCAGCTACCCACTAACATCAAAGCGCCAGTCATGGGAACTACGCAGCACCAGAAAAAACGCTGAACAAATTGAATTGCTGCATCGTTTATAGGAGAACATAATTTAATATGTACAAAGGTACTTCTTGGTTTAATTATTTATATTCAGACATGAAATTAGCAGAATTTCTTTTGTAAGTAACCTACATCCTCGTGGATAGAAGCATGAATTAAAATAGGCCTGTGAATATTCATCTCTGTATGAATTTTGAGTTTTAATTTTTAACAGAGATAGATGCCTGATTTTGTTGGAATGTATTGATACAAATTAGGGTGATTTTTGTCTAACAGTGGAAAACACTTGAACATATCTTGTTTTTTCCCCAGGAATTACACAGCCATGCTCTAAATATGCTGGTCTGAACCACTCCTCAGGTACTGGTTATGCTGTATCATCATGTGACTGAAGGAGAAAGAATGCCTGGACAGGTATTTATAAGAGTATTTTCCTGTAAAAAAACAGTTTTGAAAAAAACCCCACAAAATAAACCACATTGAAAATAAACTCTACAGAAACATTTCTCTTTTTCTTCTGACTTTGCTTTCATGTGCATATTTCTAGACGAGAAAATGGCATTTTTCAGCAGATAAAAGGTGAAACAATGCTTTTGTTCCACCTTAATAAAAAATATGATAGAATTTGATATTGAAAAATATGATGCTGTCCCTGCGTTTGCAGAATTAAGCGTGGGTGTTGCTGGGGTATCATCACACCAGTAACAGGCTTCCCTGGACAGACAAGCCGCACACAGCCCATTAATAAATACCACTTAACCCCTGTTCTGATGGCTGAAATTATGTCTAAACTTTGCATATGTGGTCTTTCTCCATATTAACTCACCTTACCTTTCCAGCTGCGAGAGGCAATGAAGCTAACATCTAACTCTGGATACCTGGCTAACTGTGAAACTCCAGCTTTTCATCGAACAGAGTGCATAGACGTGTACAGAAATTACAAGGTGACCTATACAAACCACTCGGGGGGGCAACACACATATTCCTGAGTTTCAGGATCACCTTCCATGTTCCACTAAAAAATCACCAGCAATCTTTGTGCAGCCCATTTAATCTGTTGCAAAACAAAGGCTTACACAGGCAGGGGGTTTCATGAAGAAGCCAAGTTAGCAGAGAGAAAGAACAGCGTTCCCTTATTCATTCACATCAGTGTAAAACAAATACTGGATTCTGTGTTTTGGCTTGTGGAGCTCCTTCACTCACCCCTCCACGAGCGTTGAACAGATCCAGCAGCAAGAGTACTTTCCCTTTGACAAAACAAACGTGTCGAAACAGAAGTGTTATTATAGAGCTACAAGATGAATTTGTTTACTGAAGCTATTGTGTTTACGTGGTGCTCGCTAAGAAAAAATGAGGGCCAGTCTTGCCGGCTGGTGTTTGTTGTGAGCACATATCTCTGGTTTTAAATGGCAAGAAATCAAAGTCTCCAAGAAAAAGCAGAGATGGAGATCGGGGACAGGAGAGCAAGCCAGACTCCAGTCGTACACATGACACGGCAAACCATGAACACTTTTCAAAAGCTACTAAGTTCCTTTTTTTGTCTTTCAAAACACGAGTGGATCTTCATGGGTTAAATTACATCATGAAATATGCATCTGCACACTCACAGCTAATGCCTCTATGCGACTGCAGCTTATTAACATGCAAATATGACTTCAACAGCGAAACTCGTTGCTACAGGAAGTTAATGAGGCAAAGAATTGCATAAGAGTCAGAAAAATACAGAAAATTTCCTTTCATACTTGTCCAGAACATTACAGGCATACAGACTGTGTCCCATTCTTCATTAACACAAGCTGGTTTGGCTCATCCTGTGCAACGTCTTTTGTTTCCCTGTCGCTGTTCCCAGGCTGTACACAAATGGTATATGATACACGTATGGTATATATACCAACGGTATATGATTCAGAGCATACAATAGTTATGTGGGGCTGCCCAAGAGAGCAAATCCTGCAAATATCATTAGAAACTCTGAATTGATATACATCAACTATCGAGTCTAAAGAAAGTATAATTCATTTTTATCAGTACAACCTCAGAACAACCAGGGAGAAAAGTAGTCTGAAAAATACAGTCCCAGGCTGGGTGATGGATTGAAAGGGGGTGGTGAGCTCAGGAAGACCTTTAGTAGTGCCGCTGCCTTTACAAGGGAGGCTGGATAGCTCCTGAAATTATTAGCAGGTTTGCACCTCTAGGTAGGTGGTTTAAATATACCCCGGGACTGATCTAGCTTTCTGAGTGTTTTATCCTGCTGTGAAGATCTGCAATATCTGTACACCCAGCACATAAAATCAACAGCGATATCCCATGCGGACTGTGAACAGCTCTGGCACAGCTTTCCTCTCCTGGCATGCTGGCAGCGGCAGATAACTGGTACCCTTAACACCACATTGGGACGCTCTGAGTGCTTCGGGTTTGACAGCTGTTTAATGGCTTGAATGATATAAGCTCAGAAGTTTTCATGCAATTTCTAGTGAACAGATGTTCATTTAGGAATCACACACACACAAAAAAGCCCAAGTAGCTGCTGGGATGGGCAGTAGCTGGAGCACACTGTTTGTCCCCAAGGTGGCACTGGGGCCACTGCTGCATGGGGACAGTGGGGCTGCTTGCCTCCATGGGCAGTTTTGAGAGGGCAGAAGATGAAAGCTCATCCTCCACCAGCTGTGCTGCTTTCTGCACCAGAGACAAGGACGAGAGTGGCATCCTGGGCTGTGCGTCTGACACTGATTAGAGGAACTAAATACAGGTATTCAGTTTTCAGGTTTAAGCTTATTTTCACAGGTAACACCAGATGTAACAGTTTCCCAGTCATTTGAGGGTCCACAAGGCACTATGGAGAGCTGTTAGATAACTTTTTTACATACTATTTTTACCTTTTTCTTTTCTTTGTATAATTCAATTATTAATCTTTTTTCTCATGGATGGCTCAATGGTTTGATCAACATGAAAATAAAATATGACTTTCTGTTTTATTTTTTTTTCAATTTAGAATTTAAGAAGAATTTGAGAGAAGAGCAATGACTATCTATTGTAGGCAGAAGGAAAGTTTCCCATCCCTCCTCGGTAGCCTCAAAGCAGAGCCACCGTGCAGGGCAGTGGGAGAAGTGATGCAGAAGGAAAACAAAAAAAATAAGAAGGGCTGAAAGTTTATCTACAAACTTTTGTTTTACAGCTTGTGTCTTTTGCATGGAGCTGCTATAATAGCAGCTGCTGAAACTATCTCCTTTGTGGTCACCTCCTCCCGCTGTGCAGAGCGCATCAACGCAGAACAAGACAATGCAAGGTGTCCAGTACAGTTTCCTCCTAAACTTTGGACTGTTTAACAGCCAGATATGAATGTGTTCACATTGTCCGTAACACCACAGAGCTACACGAAACACTCGCAGAGGTCCTGGAAGCATTGCGAGTGCGTTAGCTAACAGCACTGCACCCAAACGAGTTAGTCCTGCTTTGCGGTGATACCATAAACCACGCAGCAAAATCCCTTCCAAGCTTACAGCCAGCTCATAGAACATGGCAGGGACACACAGAAACTTCCAGATTTAAATCTTGTTGAAGGAAGCTGACCCAAACCACTCACAATTACATCCCTCAACAAAACGAAGCGACTGCCTTACTCAGCACCTAATATAAAACTCACACAAAACTTCTGGCACTCCTCTCCCCATAATTCCAATTAAATCTCCCTCAGCAGGACAGAGAAACCGATGCCGCGCCCTAAAGATTTTCAGTACATTGCAAAGATGAGAAAAAATGCCGTTGCAGAATAGTGTGAGGAAAGCCAGTACTTACAAGATGCATTTTTCTAAAAAACAGATGCAAAAGTTAAGGACAACCCCCAAAACACATTCTCTCGAAACTTTATTTTGCTGACACTAGATATTTTGCAATACATGTTTTAAGTATAGAAAATACAGTAAGAAAATGTTTTGCATGCTTTTGTTTTTCCACTATTATGTTTATGTGCTTAAAATAAAGGACCATACTTCATGTATTCCTGCAGCCTAACTTCTCTGGGGTTGCAATTCCTGAAACACGTGTGGCTCTGCATTGCAGAATCTCTCTGCATCCAATTTTCTGCCAGCTCAGAAACTGTCATAGTACATTTAGAAAGACTTGGAACCAAATTTCAAAAATAGGTACCCATAAGTACCGGAATAAAAGTGGCTTTGTGTTCAGCTGAGCTAAGCAGAAGAAAATAAACACTATTATAAGTAGTTTGCTATTACCTAAAATGCTGAAAAAGTGCCCTGGTAATGTGCACATAGAAAAGGAAGAAAGCACAAGTTACTAAACAAAGCAGTAAAACATCCTGAGTGCCAAGCAGCAGATAAACGAGAGCAATCCAGATGAACACTAAGGTGACATAAACATGACTTAAAGTGTAGCACCCTCCCCTCAGAACAAAATACATGTTAAAGAATAATAATGTCAATTATTATTGCATAATAATGCATTACTATTGGCGACATCAGCCCAGATCACCAAGCAGCAGCCTCCAAGCAACTCCTTGTGCACAAGAGGGTCAGCAAAACTTTGCTGCAAGATTTGCTGACCTTCTGCAAATCTGAAACGGCTTCCAAGAACCGTTTCATCCCCAGGAAAAAGACATTTCTCAGAAATCTCATTTTGCCAGGAATGCTCAAAACATTGCAACTCGCAGGGACAAAAAAGTTAAACAAGGGCAGTTAGAGAAGATGGTGATATCGCTGAAATATATTATTCTAATTATTTGTTAAATGGAGCGAGGTCTTAGCTGTAACATAGCACTGCGTTAATGGGATTTAAAGCCGTACTCCATGTAGGTTTAATTGAGCATTGAAACGCTTAGCACAGAACATGGGAAAACAACTTTCACCAACAACAACTTTGAACTGAGAACGGGCAGAGCAGCCCTTTGAAACATGGCACTTTTGCTGGGGAGATACTGATCAGCAGGA
>NW_010143560.1:28220-29532 GCF_000699245.1 Pterocles gutturalis
TTGTTCACAGCATCAGCTTGATCTGCTCAGCAGCCTTTCATAAGGCTGGTCATGGAGCAGGGACTTACTCTGACATTTTATCACTGGCACGTAAAACACAGTGCACTTTTGCATTAGTGGGAAGTACAGCGGTGTTCTTAAATCCAAAGTTTTAAAATGACACTTTACCTGCAAGGCACACCATGAACGATTGCAGCACGAGCAGTTCCCACAGCAACCTCATCTTCAGCTTCCCGAGGCAGAGGAGATGAGTCTGGGAACTGCAGGAGAGAATGGGGCTCCTCGGAAACTTCAGGCAACCTTTAATCTGTAAAAGAGAGAAAAAAAAAAAAAAAAAAAGAGATTACAAGGAGATTTAGGATTTGCTGCTCCTTCTATTTGGTGACAGTTTGTTTTTTCTTTCCAAGAAAGTTGCACCTGAAGGCCAACAAAGGAACTTGTTTAAACATTTCATTTAAAGTCATTCTGAGGAGTGATTTGAGGGTGGAAGTACCCTGGGTACCAGGTGAGGATCTGCATCTCTCACCTGGATGTTGTGAGATTTTTTTCTGTCTCTCTATTTTGTCATCAGCAGATTCATTTGCTGCCTCTCCGGGGTAATCTGAAGTGTACTTGGTTAACTCTGTAGATCACAGTTAAAATTTATAAGAATTACTCTCACTTTTCTCTACAAACATCATCTGGTACGTGAAGGACGCGCCTCTGCAAGGTGACACTTTCGAGGAAATGTTCCCACACTGCTCAGGAAAGCGGGATGCTTTTCCCATTTCACCCCCTTCTCTTTGCTCTAAAATTATTTAAAAAACCAAAAACCCTGAGAACATCTCCAGGTAAAACCCGATCTTTTCCCCACACTCAGTTACAACTTGTAAGTAGTTAAAATCTGTAAGCTGGCAATTTGAAGACTTTCTCAGTTTATCACTGCAAAGTACCCCCCTCCCACAATGCAACCCAAGGGGAAAAAACCACCTCTTTTATGAAAGGAACCTTTTCCAGAGCAGGTATTTAAATATTAAAACTAAATAAATGAAGTCAGACACACATTCTTATAATTTATTCATATCACTGAAGGCTGCATGTTAAGCGGCCTTTGTGCTTCCAAGACCAACTGCGTGTGAAGGGGTATCATGAGAGGTCTCTGCTTGCTTCTGGGAGTCAAAATTGATAAGATTCTTCTAATAAAGTCGGGTTCAATGCACTGAGAAGGCTAAGAATCTTTACCCTCCAGTCTGAAGATGCAGCTTTGAAGGGGGCAGAGATTAATTGAATCTATTCATCTATTCTCACACAGACGGATGAGGCTAGCTGGGGG